>NC_057801.1:146785011-146788826 GCF_018294505.1 Triticum aestivum
AAATAGAACCAATAGTGTCGGGGATATACCCCGCGGTGTAAACCGACCGGAAGGATAATCCGGCCGGACTTGGCGATTCACCGGCGACCTGCACAGACCAGACGGTTTACAGTTCATTGGTAATCCGGCAGGCGGGCCAGAGGAGCAACAAGACCCGGCGGCCCGTCTGGCGGTTCATGAAGGCCGGTTCATACTATGGTGGGCCGGTTTAAGAGGAAAGGAATATTTACCTTACGAAGAGTTAAGACCAGGACTTGTATCCGGTTTGTATTAGAGATAGAATAGTCCTAATCCTAATAGGACTCCACATGTAAACCGCCCCTTCAACATATATAAGGAGGGCAGGGCTCCCCAAAGAGGGACGAGTAAGAAGAAACAATCTTAGGGCTAGACACAAAGAGGAGAGCCGGTTTACGGCGACTCCCTCGTGATGATAATGAGACCTAGCCTCAAACAGCATGTAGGGCTATTACCGGATGATGTTTCCCGGGGCCCGAAGCTGTCTAAATCCTTGTCTTGCGTGTTGATCCGCCCTGCGTCTCTCGTCCCACTCAACCCCTCTCAAGCTACCACATAGATGCGTTGGCCTCGCGACTAAGTCCTGACACTAAGGACATCTGCCATGACAAATCCATGACAGTTGGTGCCCACCGTGGGGCAAGCGCACGGTGGTGTGGAGTTCTTGGAGGGATCTTTTCTGAGGATTGAGAAGCTCGCGATGTGCCGGATTAACGAAACCTGTACGGGAGGATCCACATCATCTACACAACAAGCGGTTGGAATAGCAGAGATCAGATTGAGATGAAAAATAATTAGGGTTTGATTTTCTGTGCACCGCCGCTGACGTGACACGATCTGTCAAAACCAACAGCAGGTTAATTTCGTTTGGATACCGAGTCCTGCAAGCGGTCAAATCCTAGGTTCTATCAAGACCGACAAATTTTTTTGCTGCTGTCCGATCCGCCGAGTTCCACAAAATTTCTGCTGCCGGCTCAAGCCCCGAGGAAATCAAGCACTACTGCTTGCTATGTACTGGAGTACTAGTCCTGTACACTACTTTTTCTATTCCACGTGAAGATCATCAACATCACAAACCTCCAAACATCCATTGAATTACTTGAGATTGGTCCGGTTTCTGTTGTCCTTATCCGTGCGCATAACGTGTTCAGACAAAAAGCAGAGTACAAGTTCCAGTCCAAGTCGTGACAAAAAAACGCTTGGAGAACCTTGGGCGGCTTATCCACGTACAAGCGGTCAACATCTGCTGTCTAGGAACTTTGGGTCCAAGTAGGAAAGAAAACCTGCATGCAAGGGATTCCTTTACCCATGCGGAGATCAAGGAAAAGAAAACCAAGAGAACGCTACGTGAGATAAGGGCCATATCAGATCAGATATAGATTAATCAGCATCTGCGATTTTGCACATGCCTGTACCGACGACCAGCCGCAGCACCTTGCCTCCATCGGCCGTTCTGCTGGTCTGCACCCCCACGACCTCAAAAGCCGGCCCTACAAGGGACCGCTGCACGGCGGGTCAATGGTCTCCACCTTCGCTGCCTGAGTCTTCGCCAAGTAGTCTTAAGCTGCCGCTCGTTCGTCCCTGAGGCACCGTTCCGAAAAATTACCTCCACAGTGCAAGCCTCCACTACGCCGTTGCGACCAGTGCCTGAGCCACCTCTGTCGCGATAAACGGATCATCCGTCGTCCAAAAAAATGCCAGGTGATATCCATCCAAGTTTATTTTATTAAAATATATTGTTTTCATCAAAGAACAATTACTTTGGTCTGTGGTAAATTTCCGCAGGACCATTATTCATGACCAAGGTGCCATAAAGGGGTGCGCGCCAATATTATTTTTGCACTAGCGCATTCGGGCCGTGTTGCTCGACGGATACGCGTGCAAGTCATCGCCCCCGATGTTCGGTTTACATCTGTCTGCGCATGTGGCCGAGTCGCCCATCTGCACCGGTTTACAACGCCACGGACGACTCGCCCGTCCGCTCTTACGGCCGGTTCGCCCGTCCGCACCGGTTTACAACGCGGGGGACAACTTACTCATCCGCACCGGTCTACATTGTCGCGGCCGGTTCATCTGCCTTGCTGTCGCGGCTGACTCGGCCACGATCGGTTTCAGCTTCACCATGGTGATCATCAACCCCCGGTGGTATTAACTGGCCTAACATATCAGGTGAAATCCATCCAGTATATTTTTATATTATATATTGCTTTCTTTAAAAGAGCAATTACTCTGCCTTGCGATATTTTTTTTGGGGTGCAGGGCAAATGTGCATTGCAAGAGCAATGGTCACATAAAGGATATCATGCATCGGACCCGCCGTAATGATCTATGAATATATGTGCAAGCCACGGCCTTGGCAGTCCGGTCTACATCTGCATACGGCCGACTCGCCCGTCTCACCGGTTTACAACGCCGCGATTGACTCACCCGTCCGCACCGGTTTACAATGCCGCGGTCGGTTCATCTGTCCGAGCCACCTCTAATATTGTGAACGTCTCTACCGTCTGTCTATTGCAGCCTGGTCTACATCAACACAACAGGCCGCACCTGTTTGCATGAGCTGTTTATTGAGTATAAAGCAAGTCATAGCTTGGGTAGCCCGGTTTTCTTTCAAATTGGAGGCAAATTATCATCAGCCGCCGTCTACACTGGATGGACCAATGGGCAGGCGCACAAGTCGCTGCCACTACAGTTTGGTTAACATCAAATCACCAGTTGGAAGGAACCATTGGCCGAGTTGCTGACACGGCTCATACGGGATCATTTATAACCCGCCGCAGTCACCTCAACCTTCTGTGGATTCACATCGTGCTGTCAACACCAATGATATACAACTTATGCCGGTTTATATCACGGTCAAATATGGAGAGCCTCAAGCCAACTCCTCGAGTCACCTTTGAGACTCGGGGGCTACAATGACATGACTCAGCAAATCTTGCTAGTGTCAGCAAATTTAAGAACCCCGGGACGATGGAGGGAAAGATAACCCGATCCCGGATGCTACTATTATTTGTAGGCCATCAGAAAATTTCCGGCTTAGAAAGTATATGACAGTTACAAAATCCCGGCTCAATGAAGAAGTTCCGGATCATCAGAAAGGATTCTGGTTTAAGATCCGGTTCAAGGGAAAGATGTCTCCCACAAAGCTTTGATGCTCTCAATATCCGGTTCAAGATCCCGGTTCAAGAAGAATTTATCTCTTGCAAAAAAGTTAAAAATTACCAAAGAGGACCTGCTGCCATGATGCGCGGTTCAAACATGGGTATCCTGCCTTATTGGCCTAACATATTGATCACATGGGGGCTTGTGCTTCATAAAGCAGGGTCTTTGTTCTTTTTTACATCATGCGTGGTTACACGGAGGTTCTGTCTTAAAGCGGCCTCCGGTTTACCCCTTGAAATTTGCTTTTTATATATCACTGGGGGCCTTGGTCGTGTCCGAACCAACGCGACACCCTTTGATAGGCGACAGCCACCAGACATTTGGGGACATGGTCAAGTCTGAACCAGTCATGCCTCTTGGTCGGCCTAAGGCCACAAAATCACTTGGGGGCATGGTCGAACCCGAACCATTGCCACGCCTCTTGATCTGGCATATATGCCACGAATCATTTGGGGACCTGGCTGACTTGAATCATTGTCACTCCTATTGGGGGCCTTGATCCTGTCCGACCATGGTAATACCATCTGATCAGCTCAGTATAGCATATTTTTGCAAACGGTTTTTATCATTGCCTTTGCTTGAATTTTCTTTAATAAATATTTCTTCTTTGTTGCGTTCTTAAACCGACAAGATTC
>NC_057801.1:146790115-146793307 GCF_018294505.1 Triticum aestivum
GGCTGGATTTTTATTATGGTTATTAATATTATGATTGAGGTTTTCAAAGTCGCTTTAGCGCAATGGATATTATGTTATCAATGGATATATTCTACAGTTGAAGGAATAGTCCCGAGTTGCTGCAGGCTTACAACCCGGCACTTGGGGGCTACATTATTGAAGTTGAGATTACATCAAATATGCAAGTCTCATGTCGCTGCAAGCATGCACCATGACACTTGGGGGCTAATGCAAAGTCATTCTTTGTTCATCTTATTGAAGACCCGACTCATCACATTATAATGAGCCGGCCCTTGGGGGCTACCAATTGCTCCTGTTAAACAATTCAAGGTACAAAGCTTTTTATTCATTATATTGAAGGGTCCACTGCTCAGTTGGTAAAGTAAAAGGCTCTTAACCTTGTGGACGTGAATTCAAGCCCCATGATGGGGGTTACATCATATGATGTTATTTTCATTGAACTATATATCAAGTCCCAGCTCAATATTATCTTACTGAGCCGGCCCTTGGGGGCTACACATCATTGCTCAAATCTACATATTTACAAAGTCCCTGCTCATTATTGCATAAATGACCCGGCCCTTGGGGGCTACACTGGTTGATGTTTTGTGAGTATAAGGCAATTTCAAGTCCCTGGTTGCTGCAAGCATGACAACCCGGCACTTGGGGGCTACATAATATGGAATGTTCAGTTTTACTAAGTGACTGGGATGAACAACATGGATTTCTTCAAAGTGGCAGTAATTATATGAAAACAAGTCTCAAATCATCACTTTGTTCTATTCAAGACTTGGGGGCTACAGGTAATATGGATATAAGGGAGAAAAAATCTTCAAATGCTCAGTTTTGAGCAATAATTATGACCTGGAGTTGGTGATAATTATGACTTGGTGCCATCCATATTTACAATCCGGCAATTTTGGTAATATTAATCCGGCAAATTTTACATCTTCAAACCAGCTGGATATCAGATGAGTATGTCAAGACCAATATTTCTTAAAACCGGCGCCTTGGAAGCCGATTCAAGTGGATTATTCTTCACATTATTTTTTCTATAAGAAGCCAACATCAGCAATTTGAGTATGAAGCTGGTTATTAACCCGGATTTTCTAGAAGGAGATGACAAGGATTTAAGGATGATCAAGTGCCGGTTTACAAGAGTATTTAAACCGGAGCACAACCGACGAATTTGTTCTTGTGTTTATGTTGCAGATCAGTTTAACATGGATGAATCCGAATTAAACTGGGGGCTAATGTCGGGGATATACCCCGCGGTGTAAACCGACCGGAAGGATAATCCGGCCGGACTTGGCGATTCACCGGCGACCTGCACAGACCAGACGGTTTACAGTTCATTGGTAATCCGGTAGGCGGGCCAGAGGAGCAACAAGACCCGGCGGCCCGTCTGGCGGTTCATGAAGGCCGATTCATACTATGGTGGGCCGGTTTAAGAGGAAAGGAATATTTACCTTACAAAGAGTTAAGACCAGGACTTGTATCCGGTTTGTATTAGAGATAGAATAGTCCTAATCCTAATAGGACTCCACATGTAAACCGCCCCTTCAACATATATAAGGAGGGGCACGGCTGGCCAAAGAGGGACGAGTAAGAAGAAACAATCTTAGGGCTAGACACAAAGAGGAGAGCCGGTTTACGGCGACTCCCTCGTGATGATAATGAGACCTAGCCTCAAACAGCATGTAGGGCTATTACCGGATGATGTTTCCCGGGGCCCGAAGCTGTCTAAATCCTTGTCTTGCGTGTTGATCCGCCCTGCGTCTCTCGTCCCACTCAACCCCTCTCAAGCTACCACATAGATGCGTTGGCCTCGCGACTAAGTCCTGACACTAAGGACATCTGCCGTGACAAATCCACGACAAGTAGGGTTGGTGAAGACAGTGATTTGGTAGACCAGTTCCAACTGCTGTCTCAGTTGTACATCTGGTTGGAGCGGCCGAGTATTTAAAATGGAGGACACACAGTCCCGGACACCAAGTCGCTGAGCACGCAGCTCGGGACACCAAGTCCTCACCGTATTCTCCTTGAACTAAGGTCACACAGACCTCGTCCAATCACTCGTGGTAAGTCTTCAGGCGACTTCCAAACCTTCACAGTCTTCGGTCACTCGACGATCCACAATTCCTCTTGGATGCTCTAGACCATGACGGCTAACCGTCTGGAAGAAGCACAGTCTTCAAAGGTAACAAGCGTCGGATCCACGCAGGATCAATCTCTTCAGTGATGCTCAATCACTTTGGGTTTGTGGGTGTTTGGGTTTGGATTTTCCTCACTCGATAATTTTCACTCAAAGTCCTCGAAGGATGGGTTGCTCTCAAATGACAAGTGTCAGTTTCTCTCGGAGCAGCCAACCAACTAGTGGTTGTAGGGGGCGGCTATTTATAGCCTAGGGAGCAGCCCGACATGATATGACATAAATGCCCTTCAATGATATGACCGTTATGTGGATAAGATATTTTGGGATAGCTGGCATGTAGCACAGCAACAGTCGGAAATTTGACTCACAAATTCCTCAGGGCTATCATGTTCCTCACTGTGTAGGCAATCCGCACTGGCGAATTCCTAGCTCCTCGGTCAGAACAAATTCCTCAGCGACCAGAAGAACTTCGTCTCTGTCTCTGAAGAAATTGACTGAACTGTATGAGATTTCCAATGGCTTCACTCGAAGGGATTGGTAGGTGTAGGATTTTGAGTTGAGCATCACATGGAAATTTTTCCTTAGTATTTCCTCGACCCCCTTTAACAGTACGGTGTTTCCTATGACTCAAGAAAGAGAAAAACAAAACTATGAAAACGAAAGTCTTCAAGCTTCATGTTCCTCGCATGAATATCAAGTCTTCACGGACACACCAATTTCTTCACTTTCAAAGTCTTAATGAAAGTCTTCAGAAATACCAGAATCTTCAGTCAAAGATATTCATTTTTAGGGGTCGACTTTCTCTGTAAATATCAAACTCCTCATAGACTTATAGACCTGTGTACACTCATAAACACATTAGATCCTTAACCTATAAGTCTTTAATACACCAAAATCACTAAGGGGCACTAGATGCACTTACAATCTCCCCCTTTTTGGTGATTGATGACAATATAGGTTAAGTTTTCAACGGGGATAAACATATGAAGTGTAAGTACTGATATTGAGGAATTTGATACCAAGATATAGAAGAACTC
>NC_057801.1:146794985-146795738 GCF_018294505.1 Triticum aestivum
GAGCTGGCCACCAAGGAAGGAACCTTGACCTTCTTGAATTTCTTCGGTGGAGGTGCAGACCAGTCAAATTCTTCCTTGAGACCCATGTTCTTCAGATCTTCGGCGCTGTAGATATGAGATAGAACAGCCCAGGTACGGTTGAAGGTTTCATGGAGGTAGTATTGGTTTTTCTTCACAGCATTGTGGGTTGAGGTCATGTTGCAAAGAATGGAACCAAACTGACGCTTGGCCCATTTATGGTTGCGATCAACTTTCTGATGAAGACTGAGGAGTAACTCACGATCAATCGTCACCCTGGGTGCTGTGGCTTGAGGAATTTGCTTGGCAGAGGTGTTGGCGGCAGAATCATGTGTGGCAGAGTCATCATTGGTGGAGTAAGATGCAGCCTTGCGAAATTGACCATCCAATGGACGAATGCCTTCATCTATCACAGCAGTTGCCTTGCCTTTGTCATCAGCTGAGGAAAATGTCCATTTGAGGACTTCAATTGGAGGCAAGAAACGGCCATGGTTCAGAGTATCAGCTTTGTAGTTGAGTGAAGACCTTGTCCTGATGAATTTCATAATCCATGGTGCATAAGGCTTCAGCTCAAACGGTGACATAGCAATGTTTGCCAGAGTACTCATGAAGAAATCATGGAAGTTGACGGGAACGCCATGAACGATGTTGAAAAGCATATTCTTCATGATGCCAACGACTTCTTCATCATTTGAGTCGTGACCTTTGATAGGACTCATTGTCTTCGTCAGAATG
>NC_057801.1:146796106-146800165 GCF_018294505.1 Triticum aestivum
AATTGTGCCTTTGGCTCTAGCGGCCCTTTCTTGCCTGTCTCTGATGATTTCTGCAAGCTCATCATCATCAGCATCATCGTCAGATGGCACATGGAAGGCAACTTGTTTCTTCTTCGGACTAGGCCGAGGACCTCGTCCAGCAGTGGTCTTTGTGTTCAGCAGAGTGGGGCCTGGTGAAGAGTTTGGTGCAGCCGAGGAACTTGCTGAGATACCAGAGGCAATGGAGATGCATGTAGTCCATTGGCATGTGGCCAGGTGAACAGGTCTTGAGGACTTTGCCGGAGCAACTGAGGACTTTGGAGGAGCAGGAGCAACATGAGGAATTGACCATGAGGGCTTTGAAGATTCTGGCCGTGAGGGCATTGCTGAGGAACTTGGCCGTGAGGGCACAGTTGTTGAAGCACTTGGCTTGTGAGCATGCTTCTTTGCCATTGATTTCCTAGGCTTGTCAGAGGCCTTTGTGGCAGCAGCAGCAGCAGAGTCTTCATTAAATTTCCTCACTTCTTCCTTGGCGTGTCTAGCCAACTTGGCTCGGCGCTTGGCCCATTCACCAGGAAAATCCTCACCGCGCTTGAGGCTGGTGGGATCAGCTCTTTGACCAGGTGCCAATGGAGCTCTTGGGCATGGAGGATTTAGAGCGAATTTCTTCATATACTTTGGAGTTACATATCTGTACTCCCTCCATTCTCTTGCCCATCTTCTTTCAATCCTTTGTATGTGCACCTTGCGCTGAGTTTGGCTTTCTTTTCCGAACTCGGCCTCATCAGGTGTGCAATAGTCAGCATAGATGTCCTCAGGAATTTCAAATGCAGTCATGACCTCAGGCTTCTTTCCTCCTTTCTGTGGTTTCTTCCCTTCAGCCATATTCCTCAGATGAGGAATTTGAACAATTGAACACTCTGAAGAAGTATGCAACTTTTCTTCAAGGAACGCTACAAATGAGTTAAGTTGATGAGAACCTAGTGATTCAGCAGCAGACATGAGTACCTGTGAACAGAGTATAGTTGCAAGGAATTTGAAGAGGTCATATGCGTTCTCAGAAGATTTTCAAAATGAACAAGTTTGAGGAATTTGACTAGATGAGTCTTGAAGAATTTCACTAAGCGTACTTTGTCTTAGGTTCCAGAGTTGTATAGATCGACAATCCACACAATTGAGGAATCTTGAAGAAACTGATGCTTAGGGAAACGAATCAAGAACAGATGACTAGTGAGGTGTTATGTGTGTGAGGATTTGAAGAATAAAACACCTTTGAAGATTTTGTAGAGAAAATTAGAATCAAGGAGGGTAGTAAAAGTAACTTTTAGTTACCCTTGATGACGAACACGACGAACTGAGAAGTGTAGATTTGAAGCTCGTCAGTTCAGATCTTTCACGCCCTAACTTGGCGCAGGAAGACAGCTACGGCGGCGGCAGAGTGAAGATTTCCGCAGCCGGCGCGAGTTTGACGGCGAAGAGGTCGAGGCAGTGAAGCTCTTCCTCACCGGCGACGATGAACTAGCGGCGGCGCTAGGGTTTGAGAAGCTCGAGCGAGAGAGAGCGGTCGAGCGGAGTAAAGGAAGTGAGCAAGGGTGAGGGGGTATTTATAGTCACGGTGAAAAACTGTTCACCCGAAGATTTAGGACGAACGTGCCCCTGGCCCTTCTCATTCGCTTGACATGTGTCACCCACGTACTGAAGGTGGAGATCGTGTTAGATCGTGGGTGAATAGATAAGTCTATCGTGGGATACGGGACGGTTTGAGCGGCAAAACCGAAAATTTGGATAAGATAGGTTTTAAAGTTTCGTTCGCAATTTCTTCAGCTGACAAGGACACAGTGAAGATTTTGAACGAGTTTCAAATAGAATGCACATGAAGAATTTGTGAACAGATTGGGTTGAGTATAGCATAGAGGGGGAAGGGTCCGATCACATTCACTTAGCAGAAAAATGCAACTTGAAGAAATAGCCATAAGTGAATGCTGTAGAGGACATAAACCCACACACACACACACACACACACACACACATATATATATATATATATATATATATATATATCAAATGAAGAAAAACGACAGAAACAGTGAAGATTTTGCAAAGTTGAAGAGTTTGGAAAACTGAGGAATTTCAAAAACTGAGGAAAAACTCAAATTGAAGATTTTCAACTTTTGTGGTGGCGTGACCCACCGTATAAGAATGATGATTTCAGACACCGCGTACAATTGTCATAGGGTTCTAAGAATCAAATTCTTCATTAATTTCTTCACACTTAGAGTGTTATTCTTCATTGATTGAAGAAAAAGGTTTCTTCATGTGTTGCACATCTAAGTCATCAATTTTGCATAAGTGTTAGGATGTGTGTCCTTTTCAAAGAACATTCGAAGACTCTAAGAGATTTAGCTCACACCGCAACTTGCTAAATCTCTTCTCATCCAAGGGATTTGTGAAGATATCGGCTAGCTGTTCTTCTGTCTTCACATGCTCAATAGAAATGTCGCCCTTCAACACATGATCACGAAGAAAATGCTGACGAATCTGAATGTGCTTTGTCTTCGAGTCTTGAACTGGGTTGTGAGCAACCTTGATGGCACTCTCATTGTCACAGTAGAGAGGCACATTCTTCATGTTGATGCCATAGTCCTTGAGAGTTTGCTTCATCCACAGCAGTTGAGCACAGCAAGAACCAGCAGCAATGTACTCAGCTTCAGCAGTAGACAGTGATACGCAGTTCTGTTTCTTCGAGGACCAACAGACCAAAGATCGTCCGAGGAAATGACAAGTACCAGATGTTGACTTGCGGTCCACACGATCACCAGCATAGTCAGAGTCAGAATATCCAATGAGATCAAAAGTAGAGCCCTTGGGGTACCATAGTCCTAGTGTTGGTGTGTGAGCTAGATATCGAAGAATATGCTTCACAGCCTTATGGTGTGATTCCTTCGGTGTTGCTTGAAATCGGGCACACATGCAAACACTAAGCATTATATCTGGCCTAGATGCACATAAGTACAATAATGAACCAATGATGGAGCGGTATACCTTGTGATCAAAGTCAATACCATTTTCATCAGTGCATAGATGGCCATTTATGGGCATATGAATTTTGACTCCTTTGCAATCTTGCATGCCGAATTTCCTCAGAACTTCCTTGAGGTATTTCTCCTGAGATATGAATATGCCATTGTGCTGTTGACGAATTTTAAGACCTAAAAAGAATTTCAACTCTCCCATCATAGACATTTGATATTCTTCACTCATCATATAGGAAAATTCATCACTATAACGTTGGTCAGTACAGCCAAAGATAATATCATCAACGTATATTTGGCACACAAACAGTTCACCATCATAAGGTAAAGAGAGTAGGATCGGGTGAATCGGGTGTGAAGCCATTCTTCACGAAGAATTCCTTCAAAGTGTCATACCACGCCCGAGGGGCCTGCTTGAGGCCATAGAGGGCCTTGTTTAGTCTGAAGACTTTGTCAGGATTCTTTGGATCTTCAAAACCTGGGGGTTGAGCAACATATACTTCTTCCTCAAGCTTACCATTGAGGAATGCAATTTTCACATCCATTTGTTGTAAGATAATATTATTATGGTTAGCATAAGCAAGTAATATGCGAATAGCCTCAAGTCTAGCAACATGTGCAAAAGTTTCATCGAAATCAATTCCTTCAACCTGTGTGTAGCCTTGAGCTACAAGTCGTGCCTTATTCCTCACCACAAGGCCATTTTCATCTTGCTTGTTGCGGTAGATCCACTTTGTGCCGATGATATTATGCTTGCGAGGATCTGGACATTTGACCAGTTCCCAGACATTATTGAGCTCGAACTGATGTAATTATTCTTGCATAGCCTGAATCCAGTCAGGCTCCAGAAATGCTTCATCTACCTTGGCGGGCTCTGTGATAGAGACAAAAGCATAGTGCCCACAAAAGTTAGATAAATGTGAAGCTTTTGAGCGTGTGAGAGGACCTGGTGCTTCAATGTCATTGATGATCTTTTCAACTTGCACTTCTTTTGCAATGCAAGGATGAGCTGGTTGTCGTTGAGGAATTTGATTAGCATTTTCTTCAG
>NC_057801.1:146802055-146803107 GCF_018294505.1 Triticum aestivum
TTTTGGGAACCCAGATTTTCTTCATAGGAGAACCGTTCCTGCAGTTAGTGCCAACATATCTAGCAAATACTTCACCATTCTGATTTTTGAACAATTTATAGTTGGAGTCAAATGACTCATCAGAAGAATGAGGAGAATCACATGTAATGCCAGATAAGTTAGATGGATCAACTGGAGGTCCCTTTGCAGCAACCCACGACGTTTTGGGGTACTGCTCAGGCTTCCAATATGTTCCATCAGCATTGAGTTTCCTCTTAAAGGCAATACCCTCTTTCCTAGGGTTTCTGTTGAGGATCTGCTTTTTAAGCACATCACAAAGAATCGGATGCCCTTTGAGACTTTTGTACATGCCTATCATATACAATTCCTTCAGCCCTACATCATTAGTGATACTAGCAATGTCCTTAGATGAGGAATTAGTGATAGCAGAGGCAGGTGAAGAATTTGTAACATTTGAAACATTTGAACATTCAGGTGAAGAATTAGCAGATTCACGTTCAATGCACTTTAAACATGGAGGATCAAATTCTTCCTGAGTAGCACTGATTTGTTGAGCAAGCAATGAATCGTGCTCCTTCTGAAGATCTTCATAACACACTCTTAGCTTCTCAAGATCTTGCTTTCTTTGAAGAAATTCATAAGAAAGCTTCTCGTGATCAGTTAAGAGGGTTTTATGATGACTTTGAAGGTTGTCAAGCTTAGGCTGAAGTCTCTGAAGATTTTCAGTTAAGTCTTTAGTGCGGTCCATTTCTTCACCCAAAATATCATCACTTTTGTCTAGCATGTTTTGAAGTTTTTCAATAGCCTTTTGTTGTTTCACAACAATCTTAGCATGTTTAGAGTAGCCAGGCTTAAGATTTTCATCAGATTCATCCTCACTTGATTCAGAGGAGGGGTATTTAGTTACCTTAGCAGCCTTTGCCATGAAGCAGTAGGTGGGGGCATAGTCATCATTGCCTTCATCAGCGTTGTTGGTGTTGCCATTTTCTTCAGAGTTGAAGATTGACTTGCTGACGAATGCGGTAGCAAGAGCTAGACTTGCCACACCTGAC
>NC_057801.1:146804672-146809070 GCF_018294505.1 Triticum aestivum
GAGGAATCACTGCTCCTTGAAGATTTTCCAAAGCGACCATGTCTTGAGAATTTCTGGAATTTCTTCACTAGCAGCGCTTGCTCCTGGCTCAATTCTTCAGGGTCACCAAGGCTACTACCAGAATCTTCACACTCAGATTCAGACACTGCCTTGGCCTTCAGGGCACGTGGTTTGCCATAGCTTGAACCATAGAGATCTCTCTTTTCAGCAAGCTGGAACTCATGAGTATTTAGCCTCTCGAGGATATCAGCGAGATCTAGTGACTTGTAGTCAGCACACTCTTGAATCATCAGTGCTAGAGTGTCAAATGATGAATCGAGTTATCTCAGCAATTTCTTCACCACCTCATGATCGGTGATGTCAGTGGCACCGAGTGCTTGAAGCTCATTTGAGATATCAGTGAGGCGATCGAAGGTTTGCTGAACATTTTCATTGTCGAGTCTTTTGAAGCGGTTGAAGAGATTGCGAAGAACGTCAACACGAGAGTCACGTTGAGTTGAGACTCCTTCTTTTACTTTGGAGAGCCTATCCCAGATAAGCTTAGCAGTTTCCAAAGCACTCACTCTGCCATACTGCCCTTTACTCAGATGACCACATATGATATTCTTCGCTTGAGAATCGAGTTGCTTGAATCTCTTCACATCAGCAACATTCAGAGAAGGTGTGACCGAGGGAACACCATTTTCCACAACGTACCAGAGATCGTTGTCAATTGCTTCAAGATGCATTCGCATCTTATTCTTCCAGTAGGGGTAGTCCGTGCCATCGAAGGTAGGACACCCAACAGAGACCTTGATCATACCTGCGGTCGACATAACTAAAACTCCAGGCGGTTAAACCAAAATCACACAGAACAAGGGAGTACCTTGCTCTGATACCAATTGAAAGTGCGTTATATCGACTAGAGGGGGGGTGAATAGGCGATTTTTATGAATTCTTCACTGAGGAATTTGCCGGTGAGGAAATTCCTTAGGGAAGAACTACTTGCAGCGGAATAAGTACTCAAGAGTAAGCATAACAGAATACATGCATGGTCATCATGATGAAATGAAGACAAGCACAGAGTACAGAAAACGTAATCACAGGATAACACAAGATGAAGACAAACAGACTGAAGAAATTGAACTGAGGAAATTGAAAAAGTCTTCAGTCAAAGTCTTCAAACACAGATATGAACAATCACTCAACACAGTAATGAGGAAATGAAAGAGTTGAGGAAATAGAACCAGTAGGGTTGGTGAAGATAATGATTTGGTAGACCAGTTACAATTGTTGTCTCAGTTGTACATCTGGTTGGAGCGGCTGAGTATTTAAACTGGAGGACACACAGTCCCGGACACCCAGTCGCTGAGCCCGCAACTCAGGACACCAAGTCCTCACCGTATTCTCCTTGAACTAAGGTCACACAGACCTCATCCAATCACTCGTGTTAAGTCTTCAGGCGACTTCCAAACCTTCACAAACTTTGGTCACTCGGCGATCCACAATTCCTCTTGGATGCTCTAGACCATGACGCCTAATCGTCTGGAAGAAGCACAGTCTTCAAAGGTAACAAGCGTCGGATCCACGCAGGATCAATCTCTTCAGTGATGCTCAATCACTTTGGGTTTGTGGGTGTTTGGGTTTGGATTTTCCTCACTCGATGATTTTCACTCAAAGTCCTTGGAGGATGGGTTGATCTCAAATGACAAGTGTCAGTTTCTCTCGGAGCAGCCAACCAGCTAGTGGTTGTAGGGGGCGGCTATTTATAGCCTAGGGAGCAGCCCGACATGATAAGACATAAATGCCCTTCAATGATATGACCGTTATGTGGATAAGATATTTTGGGATAGCTGGCGCGTAGCACAGCAATGGTCGGAAATTTGACTCTCAAATTCCTCAGGGCTATCATGTTCCTCACTGTGTAGGCAATCTGCACTGGCGAATTCCTAACTCCTCAGTCAGAACAAATTCCTCAGCGATCAGAAGAACTTCATCTCTGTCTCTGAAGAAATTGACTGAACTGTATGAGATTTCCAATGGCTTGACTCGAAGGGATTGGTAGGTGTAGGATTTTGAGTTGAGCATCACATGGAAATTTTTCCTTAGTATTTCCTCGACCACCTTTAACAGTACGGTGTTTCCTATGACTCAAGAAAGAGAAAAACAAAACTATGAAAATGAAAGTCTTCAAGCTTCATATTCCTCGCATGAATATCAAGTCTTCACGGACACACCAATTTCTTCACTTTCAAAGTCTTCATGAAAGTCTTCAGAAATACCAGAATCTTCAGTCAAAGATATTCATTTTTAGGGGTCAACTTTCTCTGTAAATATCAAACTCCTCATAGACTTATAGACCTGTGTACACTCATAAACACATTAGATCCTTAACCTACAAGTCTTCAATACACCAAAATCACTAAGGGGCACTAGATGCACTTACAGTACCAGAAGTCGCACCGACGGGAGGTCCAGAAGCTCAAAGGCAATTGGCCGCGGGCGAACGTATACTGACACGGGTCAGGGAGGAGAAGAACAAACTCCAGGATTCCAACACCGAGCTGGGCGTGAAACTAAAAGATGTTCGGGCCTAGCGGGCTGACTCCGTGAAGGAGAATAAGAGGCTACGAGGCGGCATATTTAGTATGTGTTCAAACTTACCTTTACGTAGTTCGGCGAGAAACAGAACTGACAGAGTTATGTGTGCAGGTATGCTGACCGGTCGTCCCGAATAGGAGATGGCCGGATCTTCGGGTGATCTACTACAAGAGCTGTCGCAAATGAACGAGAGAGCTCGCCAGGCAATGCAAAGTATTGCCAAGGCCTTATGGCCATCCGACTCCCCTCCAAGAAGTATGGAGGAGCTTGTACAACTATTGAAGGGAGCGCGGCAGCGCTTCCAATTATGGAAGATATCGTCCTGCCGGGAAGGTGCGTGAGAGGCCTGGGCCATGGTGAAAACACGGTATACCAAGCTCGACCCGAATCACATGGCCTGGGTCGCACCTTTAGGATCAGCTAGAGAAGAAATTCCTGTTAGTTTGGTATATGACCAGGTACAAGTAGCCGCCAAGTATTCCCAATAGGATTATAGGCTAGATAGGCTGTTGGATGGCATGGAGGAAGAAATTTTTGAGTCCAAGTTACTATGTACTTCAATTGACAAATTTGTCCCTAGGCGGATTGTAAAATAGTTGTCATGGCAGACCTTTTCGCTTCGATCTCTGGACCCAAAGGTGCGGAGTGTTTCCGAATACCCGCTCGGTAATATATACCAGGGTATGCGTGGAAACCAGGCGTAGGGGTCATAGTTGCTTGAACAGACAAGTATCCGGCTAGCTATGTTATATTACATTTTTGATCGTAAGAAACATCTTCCAGAGAGAATAATTCCGTTAAGGGTTTCTTTCCCTGGGTCAGCATGCGTTAACGTACATGTCCGAACTGTGAGTGAAAAATCACAACATACGTAACATCTGGGGGTTCATAGTGTAACGAGTAAAAAACATCTTTAGTGCGCCGATCGAATATTCCCTTAAGAACGCTAGCTTTTGGCTTCACCCAGTATGAGGTACACATCCGGATGACCCTACGGTAACAATCGCAGAGGTGCTCCCTTTATTCCCTAGCCGAACTAACGGGAACGTAGGGCATAAGCACAGGAGCCAGGCAACCCAGCTTGGCCAAAACTTAAGTCATATCGATGCATATAATGGCGAAGAAAAGGTACATACGTGGTAAAGACACATATGTGGTGAGCTTGATGCTCAGAAAATAATAATAATAAGCTTCTATACAAGAAGCCCCCATGTATAATTGACGTACATATTTCAGAATGTGTGCGTCGTAGGTGTATGGTTTAGCCGCACGGGAGCTTTAAGGCTAAAAAGAAAGGCAAAAAGAGAGGGAAATAAATAATGGAAAGAAAGTGGAAAAAGGAGACGAACAAAGAGTCCGACGCTAGGCATAGAATCTTCAGAGTCTGGCCGCGTTCCATGGGTTCGGCTCTAGGCGATTGTTTGATGCATCACGCAAGCGGTATGCTCCTCCGGTGAGGACTTCATCAATGATGAAGGGACCCTCCCACTTGGGCTTGAGTTTGTGCTTTTTCTTCTCCGGCAAGCGTAGAACGAGTTCGCCAACATTGTAGGTCTTGGCCCGCACTTCTCTGCTTTGATATCTATGGGCCTGTTATTGATAAAATGCGGAACGGACTTTTGCGACGTCGCGCTCCTCCTTTAGGGCATCTAAGCTGTCATGCCGATCAAGCTCGACCTCTCTCTCTCTCTTCATACATGCGCACTCGAGGTGAGTCATGAATAATGTCGCAGGGTAACACAGCCTCTGCGCCGTACACCATGAAGAAAGGTGTATATCAGGTAGAGTGATTGGGTGTGGTTCGCAGCCCCTAGAGTA
>NC_057801.1:146809886-146811994 GCF_018294505.1 Triticum aestivum
CAAGGTCTTGTGCGTCTGCTCGGGTCGTCGGCCAATAGAAACTTGTATGGAAGGCCTTGCTTACAAGGGCCCGAGCCGTGGCGTGGTGACCACCGATACCGGCATGAATTTCAGCCAAGAGTTGCCGCCCTTCTTCCTCGGAGATACATCTTTGAAGTACTCCGGTAGCGCTTCTCTTGTAGAGTTCTCCCACGTGAACCTTGTAGGCTTTAGAGCGCCGCACAATGCAGCACGCCTCATTCTGATCCTTAGGGAGTTCTCGCCTATTAAGGTAGGCCAAGAAAGAGGTTTGGTCCATGGGGCAATGACTGCCATGATGAGATGGGCCGACGGTGTAATTTCGATGGCTGAGCCCCCGATCATGTCGGTGTGTTCGGAATCTGGGGTTATAGTCGGATCCGGATTGGTGTTGCCGCTCTCCCCTTGCCACACCACGGATGGCTTGAAAAGCCTTTCCAAAAAGATGTTAGGTGGGATGGGGTCGCACTTGGCGCCGATGCGAGCAAGGACATCCGCCGCTTGATTACTTTCTCGAGCCACGTGGTGAAACTCGAGCCCCTCGAACCGAGCCAACATTTTGAGAACAACATTACGGTAAGCAGCCATCTTCGGATCTTTGGCATTGAAATCTCCATTTATTTGAGATATTGCAAGGTTTGAATCCCCGCACACTTCCAGCGTTGTATGCCCATGGAGACGGCCATCCGAAGACCATGCAATAAGGCCTCATATTCGGCTGCATTGTTGGAGTCCGTGTATAATATTACGAGTACGTACTGAACTTTATCTCCAGTAGGGGATGTTAGGACAACGCCTGCTCCTAGGCCCGCCAACATTTTGGAGCCGTCGAAGTGCATGACCCATTTGGAATATGTGCCATACTCTTTAGGGAGTTCGGCCTGTGTCCATTCGGCGACGAAGTCGGTCAATACTTGGGAGTTAATGGCCCTGCGCGGTCTGTATGTTATGTCGAATGGGAGGAGCTCAATAGCCCACTTGGCAATCCGGCCCGTGGCATCGCGGTTGTTTATTATGTCATTGAGTGGTACCTCGGAGGCCACCGTTATTGAGCACTCTTGAAAGTAGTGTCGTAGCTTCTGTGATGCCATGAAGACCGCGTATGCTATTTTTTGGTAATGAGGGTACCAAGATTTGCATGGTGTGAGGACAGTGGATACGTAGTATACCGGCTTCTGAAGCGGGGATTTGTGTCTGTCCTCCTCTCGTTTGACAACGAGCACCGCACTTATGACTTGGTGTGTGGCCAATATGTATAATAACATGGGTTCGCTAATGTTCGGCGCGACCAGATTGGGTTGCTTGCTAGAAGAGCTTTTATTTCTTCTAGTCTGGCCGTTGCCGCATCTGTCCACTCGAAGTGATCGGTGCGTCGGAGAAGGCGATAGAGTGGCAGTGTCTATTCTCCTAGTCTAGAGATAAATCAGCTTAAAGCTGCCACACATCCGGATAGTTTCTGGACTTGTTTGAGGTCTGTTGGTGTAGCTAACTATGACAAAGCTCGGATTTTAGCTGGGTTTGCCTCAGTTCCTCTGTTGGAAACAATGAAGCCCAGCAGTTTTGCAGCGGGAACACCGAAAACACACTTTTCCGGATTGAGCTGAAGGAAATATGCCCTAGAGGCAATAATAAAGTTGTTATTTATATTTCCTTATATCATGATAAATGTTTATCATTCATGCTAGAATTGTATTAACCGAAAACTTAGTACATGTGTGGATACATAGACAAACAAAGTGTCACTAGTATGCCTCTACTTGACTAGCTCGTTGAATCAAAGATGATTAAGTTTCCTATCCATAGACAAGAGTTGTCATTTGATTAATGAGATCACATCATTATAGAATGATGTGATTGACTTGACCCATTCCGTTAGCTTAGCACTTGATCGTTTAGTATGTTGCTATTGCTTTCTTCATGACTTATACATGTTCCTATGACTATGAGATTATGCAACTCCCGAATACCATAGGAACACTTTGTGTGCTACCAAACGTCACAACGTAACTGGGTGATTATAAAGGTGCTCTACAGGTGTCTCCGAAGTTACTTGTTTGGTTGGCATAGATAGAGATTAGGATTTGTCACTC
>NC_057801.1:146812739-146826658 GCF_018294505.1 Triticum aestivum
CGCACGCTTAACGTTCGTTGACGATATAGTATTATATGAGTTATGTATGTTGGTAACCGAATGTTGTTCGGAGTCCCGGATGAGATCACGGACATGACGAGGAACTCCAGAATGGTCTGGAGATAAAGTTTAATATATGGGATAATAGTGTTTGGTCTCCGGAAGGGTTCCGGAATTCACCGAAAGGGGTTCCGGATGTTTCCCGAAATGTTTGGGTACGAGAACATGTTATTTGGGCCAAAGAGGAAAGCCCACAAGGTTTTTGGAAAGCGCAAAGGAAGTTTTGCAGAGTCCGGCGGCCAGACGCCAGGGTCCCTAATGTCTGGATCCAGACGCCGGGAACCCTGGCGAAAGCGCAAAAGGAAGTTTTGTGGAGTCCAGGGGCCAGACCCCAGGGTCCCTAGCGTCTGGGTCCAGACACCGGGAACCCTGGCATCTGGCCCTGGAGTCTGAGAAGGACTCTTGCCTTTCGGGTGAAACCGACTTTGTGGCGGCTTTTACTCCAAGTTTCGACCCCAAGGTTCAACATATAAATAGAGGGGTAGGGATAGCACCCAAGACACATCAAGAAACACCAAGCCGTGTGCCGGCAACCCCGTCCCCTCTAGTTTGTCCTCCGTCATAGTTTTCATAGTGCTTAGGTGAAGCCCTGTGGAGATTGTTCTTCACCATCACCATCATCACGCTGTTGTGCTGCCGGAACTCATCTAATACTTCACCCCTCTTGCTGGATCAAGAAGGCGAGGACGTCATCGAGTTGAACGTGTGCTAGACGCGGAGGTGTCATAGTTTTGGTACTTGATTGGGACGGAACATGAAGATGTACGACTACATCAACCACGTTGATAAACGCTTCCACTTACGGTCTACAATGGTACGTGGACTACACTCTCCCCTCTCGTTTCTATGCATCACCATGATCTTGCGTGTGCATAGGATTTTTTTTTTTGAAATTACTATGTTCCCCAACATGAGATTGATGTCATATGTTCGGAGGTTGTCGAATGTGAGACGCAGATCGTCTATTAATGACTCGACATGCCTAGTTTTGATGACTACGTCATCCACATATGCTTCAACTGTCTTGCCAATTTGTTTCTCCAGGCATGGTTGAATCATGCGTTGGTAGGTGGCACCGGCATTTTTGAGCCCAAAGCGCATATTGTTGAAGCAGAAAGGCCCATATGGGGGTGATAAATGTCGTTGCGGCTTGATCGGACTCCTTTGTCTTGATTTGATGGTATCCGGAGTATGCGTCGAGGAAACACAGTGAGTCGTGTCCTGTGGTAGTGTCAATAATCTGATTGATGCGGGGGAGGGGGAAGGGATCCTTAGGGCAGGCCCTCTTGAGGTCTTTGAAATCGACATACAGGCGCCAGGATTTATCCTTCTTTGGTACCATTACCAGGTTTGCTAGCCAGTCCGGGTGTTTTATTTCTCAGATGAATCCGGCCTCGAGTAACTTGGCTAGCTCCTCCCCCATAGCTTGTCGTTTGGGTTCAGAAAAGCGCCGCAGTGTTTGCTTGACCGGCTTATATCCCTTCAGTATGTTTAGACTGTGTCCGGCCAGCTTGTGTGGGATCCCTGGCACATCAGAAGGGTGCCAGGCGAATATGTCCTAGTTTTCACGTAGGAACGCTCGCAGCGCGGTGTCAACCGTTGGGTCCAGCTGTGCCCCGATGGATGCTGTCTTCTTGGGGTCCGTTGGGCGGACTTGGAATTTGACTATTTTGTCTGCTGGTTTAAAGGAGGTGGATTTGGGTCGCTTATCGAGGATCATGTCGTCCCTATCCACCGTCAGCGCAACGTGGTTAATTCTTCGGCTGCAAGGTCTTCAGACAACGCCTCGAGGGCCAGGGCTGCGGTTTTGTTTTCAGCGCAGAGTGCTATGTCCGGATCACTGGCAAGAGTGATAATACCATTGGGCCCGGGCATCTTGAGCTTCATGTACCCGTAATGGGGTATAGCTTGGAAGCTTGCAAATGCATCTCGCTCTAATAAGGCGTGATATCCATTGTTTAAAGGGGCCACCTGGAAGGTTATCTCTTCGAACGAATAATTCTCCGGCGTGCCGAATACCACATCAAGTGTGATTTTTCCCGCACATCACGCCTCCCGACTGGGAATAATTCCTCAGAAGGTCATGCTACTTTGCTCAATGCGGCTCCTGTCTATTTCCATTTTGTCGAGTCTCCTCGTAAATGAGGTTTAGTCCGCTGCCGCCGTCCATAAGCACTTTGGTAAACCAAAAGCCGTCCACGATTGTACTGAGGACCAATGCGGCTGGTGCCCGGACTATCCTAAATTTTGGTTCGTCACTGGCATTGAAAGTTATGGCTGTGTCATTCCATGGGTTTATTGCTACGACTTGGCAGACCTCGGTGAGGCTGCGGAGTGCCCTTTTGTGCCTATTGTTTGAGGTGAAAGTCTCGAAGACCGTCAATACTCTAAAGTCACCGTCTTCCGTGGGATGTTGCTCTGCGGTATTTTTGGTGAGGAGATCCTCGCCGCTCTTGGCCACTTGCCGGAGTATCCAACATGCTCTAAGGCTGTGGGTTGGTGTGGTATCCAGCGTTGTATGTATTTTGCACAGCCTATCGAGCCATCCCTCCAGAACGGTTCCGCACCCCGTAATGGGCTTTGATTTCTTTACTATTGGCTCGAGCGACCGACGAGGGTGCGTCCTTTTTGTCCAAACGAGGGGTTGAGTGGAAACCGGTGGCTTCCAAGAAGCTGCCCGAGTTTTCTAGACGCTTTCCATTGCGCAGTACTTCTGCACTATGGTTGCCAGGTTAGCGAAATGTAATACGCGGTGGCGGTTAATGGCATTGAGGATTCCCTCGTCCGTGCAATTGTTGCAGAATGATGAGATCGCGTCTTCATCATGGCAGTCTTTGATCTTGTCTTTGACAAGGAGGAATCTGGCCCAAAAGTGATGGACCGTTTCTTGAGACTGTTGTCTGATGTGGATAAGATCGCGTGTATCTAGGTGGGTGGGTGGATTTAAGTATGAACCCTGACCCAATCCGGGATCCGGAGTTTCAGGAATTTCCGAGCTTAACAGTTCGGGCTCTGGGATATCAACCAATTTTTTAGGCCCACGGTCCGACTCTAGGTTCGGAGTACGGGGCACGTCTTCTCGTGGATGGGTATCCGGCTCTGAGAGCTCGGAAATCCTAACATAGTTCTTCCTCAATATAGAGGAAGAGTTGTCGTATTGCTCTCTACTACTGCTATCTGATGGGTGATTGGCGGAGATTCAATTTCTCTCTGATCGGGTTTAAGCCCAATCCGATCATAGTCTGTAGTGACCCCCCAGGCGGCGATGTGATCTAGGAGTTTATTTAAAGACGACAACTCCGTCGGATCCATCTGTTTGGATTATCCTGAGTTGACGAGGAGGCGATTTTCGATGACCCGAGAAGTCATCATCGGCCCGACGGCCGAAGGGTGGTCATAGTGAAACCGCCCAGCCGGAGGGTTTGGCCTGAGGCCAGGGCTCCTTCGGAGGAGATGTTGTCCTTGATAACAAGGCGAGCCATCAATCCTATCTTCAATGTCACAGCGGAACTCTCAATGAAAGCACCAATGTTGGTGTCAAAACCGGCGGATCTCGGGCAGGGGGTCCTGAACTGTGCGTCTGAGGCTAATGGTAACAGGAGGCTGGGGACACAATGTTTACCCAGGTTTGGGCCCTCTCTATGGAGGTAATACCCTAGGTCCTGCTTGATTGATCTTGATGAATATGAGTGTTACAAGAGTGGATCTACCACGAGATCGTAATGGCTAAAACCCTAGAAGTCTAGCCTAGATGATTATGATTCTGCCTTATGGACCAAACCCTTCGGTTTATATAGACACTGGAGGGGACTAGGGTTATACAAAGTTGGTTACAGAGAAAGGAATCTACATATCTGAATTGCCAAGCTTGCTTTCCACGCCAAGGAGAGTCCCATCCGGACACGGGAAGAAGTCTTATATCTTGTATCTTCATAGCCCCATAGTCTGGCCCATGTTAATAGTCCGGCCGTCCGAGGACCCCTTAATCCAGGACTCCCTCAGCTAGCAAACCCAGTGGTGGTCTGGAAGGCAAACGGGAAGTGGAGGCTGTGCATTGATTTTAAAGACCTCAACAAGGCTTGCCCGAAGGACCCGTTCCTCTTGCTGTGTATTCATTAGATTGTGGATGCCACTTCAGGTTGTGATTTGCTCTCATTTCTGGATGCCTATTCTGGGTACCACCAGATCTTCATGTCCAAAGAAGATGAGGAGAAGACATCATTCATCGCTCCATGTGGTACATACTGCTTTTGTCCGCATACCATTCAGATTAAAGAGTGTCGGGTCCACCTTCACACGGGCAGTCCAGATTTGTTTTGAACCTCAGCTGCATAGAAACATTGAGGCTTATATGGATGACATTGTGGTCAAAACCAAGGATAGAGCAACTCTCATCCAGGATTTGGAGGAGACGTTTGCAAATCTGCGCAAGATCAACTTAAAGCTAAACCCAGAGATGTGTGTGTTTGGCATCCCCTCCGGCAAGCTGCTTGGATACTTTGTGTCCCATAGGGGGGGGGGTCGAAGATAATCCCGACAAGATCAAGGCCATTGAGCAGATCCAAGCGCCAAGGACAGTCAAAGGTGTGAGGCACCTGGTTGGATGTGTTGCCGTGCTAAGCAGATTCATCTCCAAGTCTGCCGAGCGTGCCCTACCGTTCTTCAAGATTTTGAAGAAGGCGGGTCCTATGAGGTGGACCCCTGAAGCAGACACAACTTTGCGAGAGTTGAAGACCTACATGTCCTCTGTACCTACCCTGGTTGCACCCAAACCCCGGGAGTCATTGTTTCTATACTTAGCGGCAACCAACCAAGTGGCCAGTGCAAGCTTGGTAGCACATCGAGAAGTGAATGAGAAAGAGAGTGAGTAGAGGCCGGCAGAGCCAGATAAGGATCAGAACAGCCATAAGCACGGCAACGATGACAACCCCAAGGACGCAGCAAGGAAGAACGTGGTGCAACGCCCAGTGTACTTCGTTAGCTCATTGTTACAGGGGGCTAGGTCGAGGTACTCTGTGATACGTATCCAATGTATCTACAATTTTTTTATTGTTCCATGCTATTATATTATCCATCTTGGATGTTTTATATGCATTTATATGCTATTTTATATGATTTTTGCGACTAACCTATTAACCTAGAGCCCAGTGCCAGTTTCTGTTTTTTCCTTGTTTTTGAGTTTTACAGAAAAGGAATACCAAACAGAGTTCGATTGACGTGCCAATTTTTGATGATTTTTTATTGACCAAAAGAAGCCCCCGAAGTAAAAGAGTTGGGCCAGAAGAGTCCCGAGCCATCCACGAGGGTGGAGGGCGCGCCTTACCCACCTGGGCATGCCCCCTATCTCATTCATGACTCGGAGACCCCCCTGACGTGAGACCAACGCCAAAAATTCCAATAAATATAGAAACCCCCGGAAAGAAACCTAGATCGGGAGTTTCACCGCCGCAAGCCTCTGTAGCCACCAAAAACCAACCAGGACCCTGTTTCGGCACCCTGCCGGAGGGGAATCCGTCACCGGTGGCCATCTTCATCATCCCGGCGCTCTCCATGACGAGGAGGGAGTAGTTCACCCTCGGGGCCGAGGGTATGTACCAGTAGCTATGTGTTTGATCTCTCTCTCTCTCTCTCTCTCTTGTTCTTGATATGGCACGATCTTGATGTATCGCGAGCGTTGCTATTATAGTTGGATCTTATGATGTTTCTCCCCCTCTACTCTCTTGTAATGGATTGAGTTTTCCCTTTGAAGTTATCTTATCGGATTGTTGCTTTAACAATTTGAGAACACTTGATGTATGTCTTGCATGTGCTTATCTGTGGTGACAATGGGATATTCACGTGATCTACTTGATGTATGTTTTGGTGATCAACTTGCGGGTTCAGTGACCTTGGGAACTTATGCATAGGGGTTGGCACACGTTTTCGTCTTGACTCTCTGGTAGAAACTTTGGGGCACTCTTTGAAGTTCTTTGTGCTGGTCGAATAGATGAATCTGAGATTGTGTGATGCATATCGTATAATCATACCCACGGATACTTGTGGTGACATTGGAGTATCTAGGTGACATTAGGCTTTTGGTTTATTTGTGTCTTAAGGTGTTATTTTACTACGAACTCTAGGGCTCTTTGTGACACTTATAGGAATAGCCCAACGGATTGATCGGAAAGAATAACTTTGAGGTGGTTTCGTGCCTTACTATAATCTCTTCATTTGTTCTCCTCTATTTGTGACTTTGGAGTGACTCTTTGTTGCATGTTGAGGGATTGTTATATGATCCAATTATGTTATTATTGTTGAGAGAACTTGCACTACTGAAAGTATGAACCCTAGGCCTTATTGCGAAGCATTGCAATACCGTTTGTGCTCACTTTTATCATTAGTTACCTTGCTGTTTTTATAATTTAAGATTATAAAAACCGATATCTACCATCCATATTACACTTGTATCACCATCTCTTCACCGAACTAGTGCACCTATACAATTTACCATTGTATTTGGTGTGTTGGGGATACAAGAGACTCTTTGTTATTTTGTTGTAGGGTTGTTTGAGAGAGACCATCTTCATCCTATGCCTCCCACGGATTGATAAACCTTAGGTCATCCACTTGAGGGAAATTTGCTACTGTCCTACAAACCTCTGCACTTGGAGGCCCAACAATGTATACAAGGAGAAGGTTGCATAGTAGACATCAAGCTCTTTTCTGGCGCCGTTGCCGGGGAGGCTAGGTAAGCGACACTAACACCCTATCAACTGAGATCTTTTATGGCGCCGTTGCCGGGGAGGTTAGTGCTTGAAGGTATATCTTTAGATCTTGCAATCGAATCTTTTAGTTTCTTGTTTTATCACTAGTTTAGTTTATAAAAGAAAACTACAAAAAATGGAATTGAGGATGCCTCATATACTTCATCCTTTTAATATCTTTCACGAAAGTAAGGATTCCGAAAATTGTGACAAAGTGTTAGAAGAAGAATGCATTAAATTTTTTGGCACTAAATCTTTGAATGATGAGCGTGGTTGCAATGTTGTTAGTATGAACTCTTTGAATATCCATAGTACTAATGATGATTGCACTAGTCATGATGAAAATGTCTCTTATAAGCATGTCAACTTTTGTGGAGTGCATAGAGTTTGAAAGTACACACAAAATAGGGAAGATAGATTTTGCAAGAGGCATAAGTATTTAGAAACTAAATGGTTGCAAGAGAGGCTAGATGTTTGTGCTGAAAATTTAAAATTTCTTCGCCATACTTGTGAACTTTGCAATGAATGTGGTCATTTAAATCTCCGATGCAAATTGTTTCATGCTCAAATCATGTCCAAAAATTGTGATGACTTGATTTCCCTTGCACATCATAATGAACTTAGTTTGCTTTTGGGTTATGAAGAAATGAAACGTATAACTAAGCATATTCCAGAATATAACCTTGAGAAATTCCTTGATATTGATCTAGAGGAAATTTACATGTATTGTGAGGTGAATTGCATTGAAAATCCTTATGCTGCCAATTACATAAAGACAAGAAAACAAATATAAGATGAGGAGAATACTAATGGAAGGGAATAGATTTCCCAATATCCTCCTATTCTTTCTTAGGATGAATCAGGTAACGAGGCGGAGCTTTCTATTTAATCAATCTCATTAATAAGGAGCTCCAGAAAGAGGATTTAACCCACACATGATGTGAAGAAGAAAAATAAAAGACGGAGAAGCAAAGGTAAAAAGGTATCCGTCCCGAATGATGTTGCTCCTACTACTCATTGTGATGATGATAATTGCTATACTATTGGTGCTATCCATACTATTAATCATGAGAGTGATTATGCTTATGACATGAAAAGGCCCAAGCTTGGGGATGCTATGTTTGATGAGAATGACATGTTTGAGAATTTGTTTGCTGCAATTAATGTTTGGACCAAGCTTGGGGAAGCTATGTTTTATGAAGATGATATTTTTAGTCTCCCAACTTCAGATGAGCAAATTTATTATGATGAAAGCATGCCTCCTATCTATGATGATTATATTGATGAAAGTGGGTTTGGAAGAGTGTCAATTTAGGAAGTAATGATCCCACTATTTTGGAGGGTGTTGAATCTTATTGTGATAATTATAAAAGTGGATTTGGAGAGGTCATGACTTTATTTAGTAATGATTCCACTATCTTGGAAGAGGTTTCAATTGATTATGATGAGAACAAACTTGCTACTTATGATGATTATTGTGATGATATTTATGCTATGAAAAGTAGTGATGGTTATATTTATAAAACTTGTCATGATTATGGTTACCCTTTTTCTGAAAATTACTCTTTTAATGTGGAAACAATTTATATTATTCGAGTTTCTTATGATACTCCCACTATTCTTAATGAGAAGAATTTTGCTTATGTGGAGAGTAATAAAATTTATATGCGTGGGGATCATGAAAATAATGATTTATGTGATATTTATATTGTTGAATTCATTCATGATGCTACTGAAAATTATTATGAGGGAGGAACATATGCTTGTAGGAATTGCAATAATGTCAAGTTTTCTCTCTATGTGTTGAAAATCTTGAAGTTATGCTTGATTTTCTTTCCTATGCTAGTTAATTATTGTTCCCATAAGTTGTTTGCTCACAAAATCCATATGCATAGGAAGTGGGTTGACTTAAATGGGTTAGTCATATGCTTCATGATGCTCCCATTATGTTTCAATTCTTATCTTTTATATGAGCATCATTGTTATCATCATGCCTAGCTAAAAAGGCATTTTAGAAAAGCGTTTGTTGGGACACAACCCAATATTTACCCCTACTATTTTTGTGTGTCCACATGATTAATCTACTATAATAATCATGTTTTATAGCTTTTGTTTCAGTAAAGTGCCAAGTAGAACCTTTGGGAAGACTTGGGTGAAAGTTAATGCGATCTTGCTGTAAAAAACAGAAAATTTGTGCTCACGAGATTAGCTGTAATGTTTTACAGAAGAGTGATTTTAAGGTGATTCTTTTTTCATAATATTAATAGACAAATTCTTCAAGTCCACCAACTTATTTCAGAATTTTTGGAGTTACATAAGTATTCGAGAGTTACAGATTACTACAGACTGTTCTGTTTTTGACAGATTCTGTTTTCTATGTGTTGTTTGCTTATTTTGATGAATCTATGGGTAATATCAAAGGGTATGAACCATAGAGAAGTTTGAATACAGTAGATATTACACCAATATGAATTTAGAATGAGTTCACAACAGTACCTAAGTGGTGCTTTTATTTTCTTATACTAACGGAGCTTACGAGTTTTCTGTTGAGTTTTGTGTTGTGAAGTTTTCAAGTTTTGGATAAATATTCGATGGACTATGGAATAAGGAATGGCAAGAGCTTAAGCTTCGGGATGACTGATACGTCTCCAACGTATCTATAATTTATGAAGCATTCATGCTATATTATAATCTGTTTTGGATGTTTATGGGCTTTATTATACACTTTTACATTATTTTTGGGACTAACCTATTAACCGGAGGCCCATCCCATATTGTTGTTTTCTTGCCTATTTTAGTGTTTCGAAGAAAAAGAATATAAAACGGAGTCCAAACGGAATGAAACCTTCGGGACCGTTATTTCGGGAACGAAAGCAATCCAGGAGACTTGGAGTTGAACTCAAGGAAGTTTCAAGGTGGCCACGAGGGCGCCCCCCCTACTGGGCGCGCCCCCTTGTCTCGTGGGCCCCTCGAGGCTCCCTGGACCAACTTCTTTCGCCTATATATTCCCATATACCCTAAAACCTTCGAAGCGAACAATAGATCGGGAGTTCCCCTGCCGCAAGCCTCTGTAGCCACCAAAAACCTCTCGGGAGCCCGTTCCAGCACCCTGCCGGAGGGGGATTCCCTCACCGGTGGCCATCTTCATCATCCCGGCGCTCTTCATGATGACGAGGGAATAGTTCACCCTCGGGGCTGAGGGTATGTACCAGTAGCTATGTGTTTGATCTCTCTCTCTCTCTCTCTCTCGTGGTCTCTCTATGGCACGATCTTGATGTATCGCGAGCTTTGCAATTATAGTTGGATCTTATGATGTTTCTCCCCCTCTACTCTGTTGTGATGAATTGAGTTTTCCCTTTGAAGTTGTCTCGTCGGATTGAGTCGTTAAGGATTTTAGAACACTTGATGTACGTCTTGCCGTGCTTATCTGTGGTGACAATGGGATATCACGTGATCCACTTGATGTATGTTTTGATCAACTTGCGGGTTCCGCCCATGAACCTATCCATAGGGGTTGGCACACGTTTTCATCTTGACTCTCCGGTAGAAACTTTGGGGCACTCTTTGAAGTACTTTGTGTTGGTTGAATAGATGAATTTGAGATTGTGTGATGCATATCGTATAATCATGCCCACGGATACTTGAGGTGACAATGGAGTATCTAGGTGACATTAGGGTTGTGGTTTATTTGTGTCTTAAGGTGTTATTCTAGTATGAACTCTATGATAGATTGAATGGAAAGAATAGCTTCATGTTATTTTACTACGGACTCTTGAATAGATTGAGCAGAAAGAATAGCTTTGAGGTGGTTTCGTACTGTACCATAATCTCTTCATTTGTTCTCTGCTATTAGTGGCTTTGGAGTGACTCTTTGTTGCATGTTGAGGGATAGTTATATGATCCAATTATGTTATTATTGTTGAGAGAACTTGCACTAGTGAAAGTATGAGCCCTATGCCTTGTTTCCTACCATTGCAATACTGTTTACGCTCACTTTTATCATTAGTTACCTTGCTGTTTTTATAATTTCAGATTACAAAAACCTATAACTACCATCCTTATTGCACTTGTATCACCATCTCTTCGCCGAACTAGTGCACCTATACAATTTACCATTGGATTGGGTGTGTTGGGGACACAAGAGACTTTTTGTTATTTGGTTGCAGGGTTGTTTGAGAGAGACCATCTTCATCCTACGCCTCCCACGGATTGATAAACCTTAGGTCATCCACTTGAGGGAAATTTTCTACTGTCCTACAAACCTCTGCACTAACCTTCGCAAGGACCGGGCGTAGCCACACTTGGTTCAACTAAAGTTGGAGAAACTGACACCCGCCAGCCACCTGTGTGCAAAGCACGTCGGTAGAACCAGTCTCGCGTAAGCGTACGCGTAATGTCGGTCCGGGCCGCTTCATCCAACAATACCGCCGAACCAAAGTATGACATGCTGGTAAGCAGTATGACTTGTATCGCCCACAACTCACTTGTGTTCTACTCGTGCGTATAACATCAACGCATAAAACCTAGGCTCGGATGCCACTGTTGGGGAACGTAGTAATTTCAAAAAAAATCCTACGTACACACAAGATCATGGTGATGACATAGCAACGAGAGGGGAGAGTAATGTCCATGTACCCTCGTAGACCGTAAGCGGAAGCGTTATGACAACGCGGTTGATGTAGTCGTACGTCTTCACGATCCGACCGATCCAAGTACCGAACGTACGGCACCTCCGAGTTCAGCAGACGTTCAGCTCGATGACGATCCCCGGACTCCGATCCAGCAAAGTGTCGAGGATGAGTTCTGTCAGCACGACGGTGTGGTGACGATGATGATGCTCTACCGGCACAGGGCTTCACCTAAACACCGCGACGATATGACTGAGGTGGAATATGGTGGAGGGGGGCACCGCACACGGCTAAGGAACAATCCGTAGATCAACTTGTGTGTCATGGGGTGCCCCCCTGCCCCCGTATATAAAGGAGCAAGGGGGGAGGAGGCCGGCCCTAGGAGGGGGTGCGCCAAGTGTGGAGTCCTACTAGGACTCCCTAGTCCTAGTAGGATTCCACCTCCCTTGTTGGAGTAGGAGAAGGGGAAAGAGGGGGAGAGGAATAAGGAAAAGGGGGCTGCGCCCCTTGTCTAATTCGGACCAGAGGGGGGGCGCAGGCCTCCTTCCTTTTGGCCTCTCTCCTCTATTCCCATATGGCCCAATAAGGCCCATATACTCCCCGGCGAATTCCCGTAACTCTCCGGTACTCCGAAAAATACTCGAATCACTCGGAACCTTTCCGAACTCCGAATATAGTCGTCCAATATATCGATCTTTACGTCTCGACCATTTCGAGACTCCTCATCATGTCCCCGATCTCATCCGGGACTCCGAACTCCTTCGGTACATCAAAACTTATAAACTCATAATAAAACTGTCATCGTAACGTTAAGCGTGCGGACCCTACGGGTTCGAGAACTATGTAGACATGACCTAGAACTGTTTTCGGTCAATAACCAATAGTGGAACCTGGATGTTCATATTGGCTCCTACATATTCTACGAAGATCTTTATCGGTCAAACCGCATAACAACATACGTTGTTCCCTTTGTCATCGGTATGTTACTTGCCCGAGATTCGATCATCGGTATCATCATACCTAGTTCAATCTCATTACCGGGAAGTGTCTTTACTCCCCTTGCCCCCGTATATAAAGGAGTGGAGGAGGGGAGGGCCGGCCCTCTCCATGGCGCGCCCTAGGGGAGTCCTACTCCCACCGGGAGTAGGATTCCCCCTTTCCTAGTCCAACTAGGTGTCCTTCCAAGTAATAGGAGTAGGAGACAAGGAAGGGGAAGAGGGAAGAGAAGGAAGGAGGGGGCGCCGCCCCTCCCCCTAGTCCAATTCGGACTAGTCAATGGGGGGGCGCGGCATGCCTCTCCCTCTCCCCTAAAGCCCAATAAGGCCCATATACTTCTTCCCCCGTATTCCTGTAACTCCCCGGTACTCCGAAAAATACCCGAATCACTTGGAACCTTTCCGAACTCCGAATACAGTCGTTCAATATATCGATCTTTACGTCTCGACCATTTCGAGACTCCTCGTCATGTCCCCGATCTCATCCGGGACTCCGAACTCCTTCGGTACATCAAAACTCATAAACTCATAATATAACTGTCATCGAAACCTTAAGCGTGCGGACCCTACGGGTTCGAGAACTATGTAGACATGACCTAGAACTATTCTTGGTCAATAACCAATAGCGGAACCTGGATGACCATATTGGCTCCTACATATTCTACGAAGATCTTTATCGGTCAAACCGCATAACAACATACTTCATTCCCTTTGTCATCGGTATGTTACTTGCCCGAGATTCGATCGTCGGTATCTCAATACCTAGTTCAATCTCGTTATCGGCAAGTCTCTTTACTCGTTACGTAATGCATCATTCCGTAACTAACTCATTAGCTACATTGCTTGCAAGGCTTATAGTGATGTGCATTACCGAGAGGGCCCAGAGATACCTCTCCGACAATCGGAGTGACAAAACCTAATCTCGAAATACGCCAACCCAACATGTACCTTTGGAGACACCTGTAGTACTCCTTTATAATCACCCAGTTACATTGTGACGTTTGGTAGCACCCAAAGTGTTCCTCCGGTAAACGGGAGTTGCATAATCTCATAGTTACAGGAACATGTATAAGTCATGAAGAAAGCAATAGCAACATACTAAACGATCAAGTGCTAAGCTAACGGAATGGGTCAAGTCAATCACATCATTCTTCTAATGACGTGATCCCATTAATCAAATGACAACACATGTCTATGGTTAGGGAACATAACCATCTTTGATTAATGAGCTAGTCAAGTAGAGGCATACTAGTGACACTATGTTTGTCTATGTATTCACACATGTATTATGTTTCCGGTTAATACAATTCTAGCATGAATAATAAACATTTATCATGAAATAAGGAAATAAATAATAACTTTATTATTGCCTCTAGGGCATATTTCCTTCAAAGCTCCCCTACGATTCATACACTAAGTCAAAGCCGCCGGGTCGACCAACCCGGCCCGACGCTCGTCAACTAAGTAGCCGCACGACCGGCTGCTCACCAACC
>NC_057801.1:146826991-146847288 GCF_018294505.1 Triticum aestivum
AAAAAGCAGAAGGCAAAAAGGAAATAAACACTCACAACATTTACACATAAATGTTTCAAGCAAAGGCCCACGGCCCAAGTTCATTACACCCTGAAAACCCCCAATGGGTGGGTGGACCTGCTACTTAACAGAATTGTGTACAAAGATTCTCAGGAATTCCCAGCACCGCGTCGCGACGTCGACGGCTCCCCCCGGCCGGCCTCCGGGTCCAGCGAAGCACCGGTGTCCTCTTTGGCTTCCGCATCGCCGTAGACGCCCGTCTCCTCGGAGCTGCCCTCCGGGTCGCGAAGAAGCAAGCCGTAGTCATTGCCATCCACGACCGCGCCGTCTTCCGTCCGCTCCGGATGGAACTCGTCGTGGAAGGCGAACTCGGCGATATAGCTGGCCCGGGAGGCGATCCGGCCGGCCTACTCCGAGCCAGCGCGCTGACCCATTAGCGCGTCCAGCTGAAGATCTGGATGCCAAGACAGTGCGATCCAGAGCGCCATCTCAGCACCGACCCAGGCGGCGGAAATACGCCAGTCGCTAAGGCGATCCGGGCCCATCTCCAACCAGCGCGGCAGGCGCGAGAAGCTGCGCGGATGGACGGAGTCCAGCCACAAGGCTGCCATCATCGCAGTGCCGGCTCGAGACAGCCGCTCCATCTGCATCCCCAAGACCCGCAGCCGGGCCTCAGCAGCGGCAATGATCTCCGGGAAAGTCCAGGCCGTCAGCGGATCCGTTCCAGACCCAACAATGCCGGTCGGGTCGCGCTGATAGCGGACAGCTTCCTCCACCAGCCGATGCGTCTCCGGAAAGGCCCCTGCAGCCAAAAAAGAAGCAAGTCAGAAGAGCAACAAAGAAGAAAGGGCCGGGTCCCGACCCGGCAAACGATGAAGAAGCAGCACTTACTGGAGAAAGACTCTTCCAGGTGATGTGCCTCGAGCAACGTACCACGTCGCTCCCGCTCCAAGACACGGTCCCGCTTCCCGAGCGCCTTCAGCTCGGCATCCTTGTCTTCGGCCGCCTTCTCGGCTGCCTCACGGCAGCGAGCCTCGGCCTGGCGGGCCTCCTCAGCCGCGGTGTCCTGCTCCCGCAGACGCTCCACCTCGTCCTAGAGTCGGCCCTTGTCGTCGACCAGCTGGCCGCGCTGCTGGTCCGCCTCGACCAGGGCCTGCTGCGTCTCCGCCACCTTGGTGGCCTCCGCCTTAAGAAGCTCCACCTCGGCCTCAAGGCGGCTCTTGCGACCTGCCAGCTGCTCGTGCAGCCGGTCGGCCTCGTCAAGAGACCGCCGGGCCGCGGCCGCCTCCGCCTTCGCCTGCGCTGCCTCGACACCGAGACGGCCGAAATTAACAACAAGCCGGTCATAGTGATGACCGGCCTGGAACAGCCGGGTCCGCCAAGACAGCACCTTGGCTGCGAAGAAGATGAACTCAGCAGAAAAAAAAGACAAGACCTAAGATTTGGCCCAACTATTACATAGTTGGCCCGAATCTCGGGGGCTACACCCAGTGGGTGCGCTAGCGCGCCCCCACTAGAAGAAAAGAACACAACAAAGTTCCTACGGCGACGCGAAGCTCCTCCTCCTTGGCGGCGAGCTGCTCCTTGAGCTCCCGATGCTTGCCCAGAAGCCGGTTGAAGGCGGCAACCCGGAAGGCGTCAAGGTGTTGGAAAAGAAGACCAAAGTCAACACAAGGCCAACGCTCATAAGGTTCGACCCAACTACTACATAGTTGGCCCGAACCTCGGGGGCTACACCTAGTGGGTGCGCTAGCGCGCCCCCACAAAGTTGAAATCACAAGAAATCAAGAAAGAAAGAAGAACTTACCAAGACGGCGCGCTCCAAGTCGCGCGTCCGCTCCACCTCGGCCTGGGCAAAGGCCTCAAGACGCTCCGTCCGACCTCGAAGGCGGCGGCTAGCGGCGTCCAGCGCTGCCTCCTCTTGGGTCTGGGGCCCAAAGACGATCACGTCCCCTCTTCGCGCGGGCGGCGGCACCGCGGCTCGGCGCCCTCCCGGGTGGAGCACCAAGGCACGTCCACCGCTGGCCGCTTGCGACACGGTCAGCACCTCCTCTGACGCCCCTCCCGACGTCGTCACCTCCTCGGACGCCGGGACGCCCTGCGTCGCCACCTCAGGCACCGCCGCCTGCAGTGCCTCCTCCACAACCGGTGGCGCTTCCGGCACCACAACCTACGGTGCCTCCTCCAAAGCAACGCCGCCTCCACCACCATCGGTCCCTGCACGCTCAACCACGTCGGCCCACGGCGGGGTTCCGTCCCCCACTTCCACGACCTCCCGGTCGAGGACCACCACCTCAGCCCGGCCTCCACGGCCGCGCTCCCTCAGTGTCGACGGCTCGAAAACCGCCGCCGCCACCATCGTGCCCTCCGGCATCTCGCGCCAGGATGGCTCCGCGCCGCCTCGCGCCCAGGCCGCCGCCGCGTCGGTGCAAGCCCGGACCGACGCCGCCTCCAACTCCGCCTCGGCCCGGTTCTTGTCCCGCCAGACCAAGGCCTCGGCATCATCCGGGTCCAGGCCGAGGTCCGAGTCGCCCCGTCCCTCCTCCCCGGCCATGCCGGCGAGGTCGGACCGGTTCCTACGAAACGCAGCCCCCTCGGCGGTCGTGGCCTCCGCCGCCGCCCTCGCCAGCGCGATCGGCAACCTGAAGAAAAAAGAAGAATGAGCAAACGCAACACAAGGATGGCCCAAGAAATCAGGGCGCAAGCAAGAAACAATACTTACCCTGACAAGACTGGGACCAGGGTCGGCTTCCCGCGCCTCTTCTTGGTCGGACTCCCAGGCTTGGCCGGATCCGCCGTGCGCTTCGAGGCCCGGGGTCGCGGCGCGACGCTGTCCTTCCCGTGCGGGCGGCTCGGCGCCGTCCCATGCGAGGGCCCGGCTCCGCCCACCTCGCCGCCTCCCCCGCCCAACGCCGCTACATCGACAACTGGCGTCAGCGTCGCCAACGCCGCAACACGACCAAACGATCCAAGACAAATGAAGAAGAGAAAGACTCGAAGCTTACCCGTGCGACGCCCAGTGCCGGCGTCGGACTCGGCCGCCTCCTCGCCGCCGTGAGCCGCGGGCTCCCCTGGTGCCACCGGCGCCACCTGCAATGGACCCAGGCGTAAGGGTGCTGTCTCGCGTTCAGAAGAATCTCCCGCCACGCGTCGGGACGAATGAGAAGGTGCGTGGCGGAAACGTAGCAAGACCAGATGCTCACCTCCGGCGCCGGGTTCACCTGGCTATACGGCGCCTTGCCGAATCGCTAGTCCTCTCCAAGGTTGGTCTTGGAGATGTCGTTCATGCCTCGCGCGACCTGCTCCGCAGACAGCCGCGTGGATCCCATCCGGTTGGGATCCTAAAGCCCGATCATCTTGCCGAGGAGGCAGGAGCGCCTCTGAAGCGGGAGAACCCGGCGGGTGATGAACGCGGCAAGGAGGTCAGTGCCAGTGAGCCCTTCCTGCATCCTCATCGCCGTGACCCGCTCGCAGAGGTTGACAATCTCCTGCGACGGGCACCGGAGCGAGTAGCCCCAGTTCGTTTTCGCCCGCGGTGGCGTGATAGCGAAGGGGGGAAGGTTGATGTGGTCCACGCTGTGGTTGCGGACGTAGAAGAAGGAGTTCTGCCACTTCTTGGCAGAATCCTCGAGCGGGATCTTGTGGAAGTCCGCCCCCGACCTCTTGGAGATGACGGCGGCCCCGCAGTCGGCAAACTCTTCGGCCAACGGGCCCTGCTGCTTCAGGGAGAAGAAGCGCGCCCAGATATCAATGGTGGGATCAAACCCCAAGTACCCCTTGCACAGGGTCATGAAACTGGAGAGCTGGACGATGGTGCCGGCGTCGAGATGGTGCGGCTGGAGCCCGAAGAACTCCAAGAACCCGCGGAAGAAAGTGCTTGCCGGCAACCCAAAGCCGCGCTCAAAGTGCGTGAGGAAGACGACGCGCTCCTGCCCCTCGGGCCAGGGCCTCTGCTCGCCGTGTGGCAGACGGACGCCGACGTCCGTCTCCCGCGACAGGCGCCGCGAGGACCGAAGGTAGGTGATGTCGTCGGCGGTGACGGTCAAGCCCATCCAGGAGCCCGACGGCAGCGACATCACCAAAAGAAGAAGAGGAAGAAGGACGACGGAGAAGGTCTCTGCTCGAGGCCGCGGGCGCAGCTATGCGTCGGTGGCAAGAAGTAGAGCGAGAGCAGGGGGACAGGAGGGCGCGAGCGAGAATAATGTCTGCCGCCCCCTTGCCCCCCCCCCCCCAATTTATAACCCCCAGTTCAAACGTGGGGGAGTGGGACCGTTTGCACGCGCTCGTTCCACTACCCCGCAATAAGTGCGCACGTACACACGCACTAACTATGCGGGGAAGTGCAACCGGCCCCCAGACGCCGCAATAAATCCGCGCGAGTGGCCAAGGGCGCGCGGCGGCGGGGCCCGGCCCGTCGCCCAGTCCCATCACGTGCGTGGCCTGTCAGGCCCCTCCGACTTCTGGGCACCACGTGGCACCTGCGCGAAGCCCGAGGGATCGCCTCAAGATTCGATGGACTCCTCGGTTCCCGCCACGACCGGGATGCCGCGGTCCGGTTTCCGAGAAAACCGGCACACAGTGGGTGTTGCCGGACCCGGTGTTCGCAGATTCCGCCTTGCTCAAGGGGGAAGCTGCGAAGGCCCACTCATCCAAAGACGGCGGACCTTCACAGCTTCGGGGACTACTGTCGGGGGGATGAACCCCAGGCAGGCAACGAAACCCGGATCTATTTCAAAAACAGCGGGGGCCGCATCGCCCCGCAAACCGGTGTGTGCCAGGCCGGGTCACTCGACCCGGCAAGGCGCGTAACCCGGCCAAGACCCTCGACTCGGCAAGGTACGTCGACTCGGCCGCAGTGGCCGGCGCAAGGCGACTCAACCCGGCGCAACCTTGGCTTCCCCGGCAAGCCAGCCCACCCGTGGCGTCCACGGCAACCCGACCACGGGTCAGCTCCCGTCCCATCCAGGTCGTACGATGGGACGAGACCGCAATCACCGATGACCAAGACTACAGCGCCCTTGCCCATGCCCGTAGTCAGCCAGAGCATGGCAACAGTGCCCCTTACCTACCCGCTACCGGGGCTAGCACGACAACACTGTTCCCGCCCTCACCGCTGACGACAGCAAGCGGCGGCCTGACGGAGAACACTGTGCGCGGCTCGACTCGGCCACGCCATGACGATCGACAAGACGGCGCACAGTCCCCCTAGGCACGCGGGGCCCGCACCTAGGGGAACCCGGCGAACCACAAGCCCCCAAGCGGGACCCAGCCCGGAGTCCCGGACGCCGACAATACGGACTCACCGACTCGGCATATTACCATTGTAACCCTGGGTTGGTTGATCTATAAAACCCCCCAGGAGTGCACGCCCACAGGGGCACGATATGAGACATATGACATGTGAGATCCCCGGCACGCAAAGCCACTCAAGATAAAGCCAGCAAGATAGGACTAGCCACTACCTAGCAACACCAGGAAGAAGGAGCAGCCCGAGCCTCGGCCAGCCTCCTTCCTCCTCGATACAGCTCCAGGAGCGACATTGTACTATCGACCATCCAACTAAACTCGGCAGGACTAGGGGTGTTATCTCTCCGGAGAGCCCCGAACCTGGGTATGTCCGGCGTCCCGCGCCCGCGCATATCAACCTTGCCTCCCAAGCCCACCAGTGCCCTCGAGCCTCCTCCTCTCTTTAGCCATCCCTTGGCATCTGTCGTGCGCCCACCACGACAGTTATGATGCTTTTACCGCAGAAGCAATTGCAATCAGATTCGGCCTAAATCTTGCTCGCACAACTCGATGCAGCAAAGTTGAAGATAATTCAGATAATGTGGAGGTGATTGCAACGCTCAGAGAGGGCTATTCATCTTCGGTGGCCAGTGCGATTTTTGATGATTGTTACTTCATGTCTTTAGATTTCAATCATATTGTTTATGAGCATTGTTTTAGAGAGAACAATAAGGTAGCACACGAATTAGCTAGTCTAGCTAGATTCACTCCTCCTAATGTATGGATGGATGCTGCCCCGACGGCTGTCATCCCCTTAATTGTATCAGATGCTACAATTGTAGCCAATTAATAAAGGAGGTGTTTATCAAAAAAACGTGCGAACCCCTCCCTCAAGAAAACTACTGATGGCTCGAGAATTATGATGATTGTGGGGAGTTTTCATTTGGTTTTTACCAGTTTAATATCACTTCTCGATTATTTCTAACGCTAATCCTTTAAAAGAGAGAAAAAAAATCTATTTTTCCATTGTTTGGCAGGGAATATCTTATATGAAAGGAAACCCAAGGAGAGCTACTGCAAATAAAGATTCTGAATTTTGAAAGAGAGGTGGAGATGATTTACTCTTAGTGTTTCTGCCACCGGAAGGGGGAGAAGGCTCATGACCTAAATTTTGAAACTACCATCCCACTCGTTGTGCAAAATGGAAGGACCGCAATAGCCAGCTAACATTCGCTGGGGGCATGACCATTTGCGAATGTTTTTTACGTCAGTTTCTTCGGAAAACGCATGGAGATTTCTGGCAGACAGAAACTTTGCTTTGAAGATTGTCGTGTTCGCTTGAAGGATTTGTCATACTCCCAACACATAAATTGCCACGGAAAATGTTTGTTTTGCCATGTTCATCCAGCGAACATTAGCTGAATAACATTTTTACCCAAAAAGAAAGAAACGGCTCACGCCTCGAACGTACAACGCCGATGATGTGTGGGCCCTCCCCCTCCTCCTCAGTGCGTCGCTCAAGCCACTCAGAGTCGCATGAAAACGGCCACTTCGTGATGGACCGTATCATCCCGACCAGGTGGCACCTGCCCACCCCCAGGATGTCTCGTGGGTGGGATCGCACGGTGGAAAGGGGTGTGAGCTTGCGACGATTGTATCTAGTGAACAAAACGAAAAGAAAAACAGCCCCAGCTGAAAAGAACCTAGGGAAAAGGCACGACTACGAGAGGAAACTAGGACTAGACATATTCACCTGGCTGGGAATTTGGGGGAATGAAAACATGGATAAGTGGGCATTCAGCACAAGCGTCCAGAACAAAGAGCACTCCCGATTTAATGATACATCAACAGCAATACAATACCACTTGTAGACGACGATGGTGCATGGCAATCATGGTTATGTGTATAAGGCAATAGTCTCTTTAGACTCAGAACCATACAAGGATTCAACAGCAATTAAGTTAAATTATATAAGAGCATGACTTCTGATGCTGCTCCTCTGATCCTGATAAAGCAAGTCACGAAGGTCAACTGCAGTAGTTAATTTTTTTTCAGAAGATGATTCCTGATGCTCGAGAAGCGATGTTGCTCCTCTGAAGTCCTGGTAAAGCAAGACACAAATTGGTTGAATGTTGCCAATATGTTATACTCCCTCCGTCCCAAAAACTTTGTAATAACTTTGTACTAAAGTTAGTACAAAGTTGAGTCACTTATTTTGGGGCAGAGGGGGTATTACATAATACTATACTACAGTATGTTGTACTACTACTGTTTGTGAAATCTGATAATGTATTACAGGGTGGTTTTTTGCACCAGGAAACCATGTGTCTGTAACATAACTACAACTGAACATTTAACATGCAAAGCCTTGTGTGTTCTTTTTGTGGTCCATATTTCTCACAATGGAGTAACTAAAATGCACAATGGGATACTTGGCACTTGCCAGTTATAGATCCTTGCATGCTCTTGTTTTTGGTTCTCTGCTATTCTGCCTAATTGCCTATCCTTTCAATTTTTTGTCAACATGTAGTATGATGCATCAATCTCTCAATTGTAAGATTAACACCCATAAACCAGGATGACCTTGTGCTGCTGGGCGACTTTTGGCTAGCTAAATGCTCATTATGCGGTCATGATGGTTTTCTCCTATGTTAATAGAACTAGATAACTGGAGTACACAAGCTGAAGATTCTGCCATTACGATGACAATTGTCCAGTGCATTGACTCGTACGATTTTCTGCTATGAAAGTTGCTACCTATTTGCACAAGCATGCACTCTGTTATGGTTCTAACCAGAGAAATTAGAAATTCAGCAACACAACATTTTTGTATAGAGTCAATTTGGGAGTTTGTCCGCAAGATCAGCGGCTAATATGTTTTCCTCTAAATGTGATCTTTTTCTGTATGTCCTTCAAGCTGACAATGATTGTTTAGTGGTTGCACAATGCTACTACTGGTTCTACGGATTAAAGTTCATTTTTACCATCATTGGAAATATTGATTATCTTTTGGATTACAAAAATGACACACTCGTGAACACACACATTGGTATAGCAACTATATGGCATACCTTGCATGGTGGCCCACCAACTAGCGGTCGAAATGGCACAAGATATGTACAATGATGATAGCAACCCCAGTAAGTGACCAGATTTTATGTGATGACACATTCCCAGAGCTCACACGTTTCTTCCTAATCGAGCTAGTAACATTAACGGGCCGAGAACCTGTCAGAGAAGTAAAATGTTGATTAGTGACGAAGATGAAAACGAGAAGAATTAGGGTCAAGTTGTCAGAAGGAAATTAGAACTTACAATCAAAATCCATCCAACCGAAGAGCATGTTCTCCAAATCATGAACAATAATTTTATCCTTCAGTACAATATCTGCCATTAACAAGCAAATTGTTGGCTCAAAATCCCAACTTTACATTGCCACTGAATTGTTAATAATGTTGGTTAACAAATAAATCTGGAATTTCATATTAAAAATATACCGCATACGCTAAAATATACTACTCCCTCCGAGCCATATCAATTGATGCTGCTTTAGTACAACTAAGCAGCGTCAATTAATATGTCTCGGAGGGAGTGTTAATAGTTCATTCAACTGACCTCCAAGTACCGTTATTTGTTCGCCATAGTTCCTTTTCCACGCAATACAGTAAATTACTTCATCCTCCTATAAAGCATATTATCATTAAATAAATTTGTGAAAAGAAGTTTACAAACTGTTAATTAACTACATATGCAATTATAATACAATTTCAACATCGAAAGACTTTCGGACTTACAGAACGTAAATAATTGTTTGGCTTAAGCTTCATTACAGCACCGCCCGCAAAGTGCAGTGTCAGTGTTGGAAATGATAAATCAATACTGTTTGAGAAGAAAACAGAAATGTGAAAATGATGTGTACCAAAAGATAATTAAAAGATGTTTATTTTTTTCACAGAGATGAAAAACTACTTGATAGATGTAACGAAGCACCGATCTGAATTCTTGACCAGGCGTACATGTGGAGACACTGCTGCAGTTATCTAAAAATAAGTACCATAATAATTGCGTAAGTAGGTTATATACTGCTGATTATAGCCAAGGCAATGACAAGGTACATCGCCAAACTTACCGCATTGATGAATGGGTCATAGGCACCATCTGCCAGGTACGTCAATGAAGTTCCTGAATCTGCAATGGTTACATGTTTACGTGATGGTCTAAAAAATGACGGTTCAATTGGAAGCTCTTGACTATTCACAGCGATACTCTCCAGATACAGTTGGAAAAAATTCCTGTATTTCATCAAAGAAGTTAGGGCATGAACTTTGGCAAGAGAATTACAAGAAGATTTATTGACAAGTGATAGAGCCAATATTAAGATAAACGACATATCCAGAGAAAAAAATGTCACAATAATAGCTACCTGAAAGTATGTGTTTCACTCGTGCATTTTCTCAAACAACATCAAAACACAAGACATTTTGTATTAGAAGAAGCACATCAAGATGACGCAGAGTACAGCAAGCCAGAATAAAGCTAACAAAAACAAAACAAAACTGCTGTAAAAATAAAAAACAGCTAAAGCTAGCAAACGAAAAAGCAACTAACTATGAAACAGGTACCCTAGTTCGCATAATATCGAGATGGAGTCTCTGCAGTACTGATGGTTATCCACATGTATAAGATTATCTGTACTGAATCTGATTGAACCAAGAAACTTACGGTGAAGGTAACAGTGAAGTGTAAACAATTCCCTCCTCCAAAATTTCTCCAAATACAAGGATACCGCCCCAATATGCACTCTTCAAGCATAGAGAGAAGACGCCAGCGATTAACCCCTGAGAATGCAGCTGTGAACTGAAGGACATTTGATGCGGCGCAAAGGTTAAAATGCCATCAAATTTTGCCTCTGCCAGTTCACCTGACCGTAAAGTGCTACAGCTGTTACAACAAATATTGAGAGTCAATAGCTGCTGAACCTATCCAGCTGAGAGCGTGCACTTCAGTTATCTTGAAGGAAATTAGTGGCCTATATGAAATAGGGAACAGTAAACTAACCCAAAAATAATAGTGGCGGGAGCAGACGATGTGTGTCCAACTGCATTGAGAATCTCTAAATGCGCCACGTCAGATATATAGTATCCCGTTGTGTTAGAATACACAGCAACTCCAGAACCATAGAGTACATGCCACTCGCAGGAATCACTCGATTTGCTGCACACTGCAAGGTCGGGGATCATGGCTTGACATGTCTTGTCTGAACATGATATCAGAGATGATGTAGATGATGATCTAGGGTCAAATATTCCTGGTAAGGACTGAGCAACAAATAAAACAGCAGGAATTATTTGTACTGCCAGATAGAGCATTTTGTTCTAATAGGGAAAATAGATTGGAGATAGAAGTGACTCACACTAACACTAGATCCACCTGGTGTCCGGCAAGAAACCCATGACATTATACTCGCGGTATCAATTAGCACGCTGAAATTCTTTGGCGGATTACCCAGTTGAATACGTGTCACATACGGCCTGCAAAAGTGTAAATTCAAATGTAAGAAAAAACTGTTGCAGAATCTGAACAACATAGTTTACAATTTGATATATTCACGCTGTACAAATGAAACTGCATCAACATCATGAGCTAAAGACTCGAACTGTTTGATAGTACACACTAACAAATTGATAGGGGGTTCAAGGTAAATGCAAAATTCAGAACGCATCAAAACTTGAATCAATTAATCGATGGGGTGGACAGGACACTGCTGGGGCTGTACATGAAAATTTCAGTCAGTCAACATGGGCGCTTGCACTAATCAGAAAAATAGGACATGGCGCACGAGACATCCTGATCAAAACCAAGGGTCCAGGACGAGTGGACGACGACGTCGGGCGCGCGCGGCGTGCGCTACCGGCATGGGCGAGCCGCGTGCGGGCAGCGCGGATCCAAGCTCGAAGGAGCAGGAGGGGTCAGCCGTGGGCGTGCCGCGTGCATCCACCACACCAACGGCCGGCCGGCCGGCCGGGACAGAACGAGGTTAGAAGGGGATTGGGGTATCGAGGAGGAGGTTAGAAGGGACTGCAGGCGGCCAACGCGGAGGCTGGAGCCTGGAGGCGGACAGACTCATGGACGAGGCGACTAGCTCATGGGCTGCAGGGCCTGAGCGACGAGTGTACCTGGTAAAAATTACTAATCGTTCACTGTTGGAAGGGGGGTCGTGGCCGCAAACTCCTTTTTACCGGAGGCGGGATGTACAGCAGCCGAATCCACCCTTCACTTGCTTTATGATCTGTGCCTAAGCACGGCCCATCCATATGTATAATCATGTATTGAGACATATGCCCTTTTGTATATAGTCAAATCAATGTCAGATGTCAGGAAGAGGCAGTACTTTTTGCAGTGGATTATACGCATGCATGCAGCATCTCTCTCCTCTCTCTCAAACAAATCCATGCATTTTATTTTTGGTTATATTTTTAGATGATCAATATTTTTTACAACTTTGTACTATTATTTAAAATTTTCATATATTCAAATTCTTGAACATAAGATCTTTATAATGATACCAATCTTGAATATATTTAAACTAGTTTAACTTTTACTATTTCAATCATATCAAAATATTAATTTCACTCATTTCAAATTATAATTTTCGAAATGATTGAAATCAGTTATTGAAATGATTGAAACACTTTTCCGAATATAGTTTTCTTTGTGAGTTTCATATTCTAGCTTGTGAAATTGTTTCTTCAATGGAGTAACTGTGATGTGTTTTACTGAAACTAGTGAAATTTATCTTTTGTAATAAGTGTAATCAGTTTTTTGAAACAAGTGAAATATATTATTTCAATTGAGCGACTGTAGTGTGTTTTCTGAATGACTGAAATGAGTTATTTGAAAAAAGTGAAATATATCTTTTTGGTGTGAAACGACTTTTTCATTGTGTGATACTGATATTTCTGCTGAGTGAAATATCTTTCATTATTTTTTGATATGATACGAAGTGAAATTAGTTTCTCATATATATTTTGTATGATTGAAATCAGTTTTCTGAAACTAGTGAAATGGGTGAAATCTGTATTTTGTAAATGAGTGCAGTGTGTTTTCTGAAATAAGTGAAATAAGTTATTTGAATAAAAGTGAAATAAAACCAATTTTTGTTGTGAAACTAATTTTTCAGTGTTTGAAACTGATATTTTATGAGTGGAATATATTTCAATATATTTCTTAGATTTGCCGTGAAATTAGTATTGCAAATGAGAGTAAAGTGTTTTCTGAAATGTGTGAAATTTATTTTGAAACGAGTGAAATGATTTTTTAACTTCTATCAGCGAAACAGTCAAAAACACTTTTATGAAATAGAGGATCAATCTTATGTTTTATGAAAGCGATAAAGATAATTAAAATATAAAAATAAGAAATTAGTGAAATAGGTTTATTTAAAACATGTGAAATTGAGTATTTCAAACACGTCTAAGTTGCAGTCAAACACGTCTAAATTGAATATATTAAACTTCTATTTTACTACTATATCAAATATATCTATGTTTGTGTGAGTTTCATATTCTAGTTTGTGAAAATGAGCGAAACACTAGAAAAAACTTTTATGAAATAGTGAAACAATTTAATGTTTTATGAAAGTGATTTAAGAGATAATTGAAACATATAAAATAAAATATATTTTAAAAATATCCAAAATTGATCTTGTTCTGTAGATCTTGTCACCATAAATTTAAATATACAAAAAGTTTCAATAATGGACATTTGGTTCAAACGATATAAGTCATTGAAAATATGAGGATGAAAATAAAATGCATGTGAGTGAATGCATGCATGCACCATTGTCTCTACTTTAACTCTTTCTCCTCTGTAAAAGCTGACAATATCTGACACTAGTACATGTATTGCTATGTGTAGTCTGATATCTGAAAATAGAGTATAAAACCTGCACTGATCTTGATGAAAACGACAAAGGATGGATCAAGCAGCGGTACATCCCGGCTCCGGTAAAAAAACTTAGTCGGGGTCGTGGCTACGTTGCCAAGAACACAGAGAGGGAGAAAATTTATCAAAGAGAAAAAAAAACAGAGAGAGAACATTTACTGCCATGGCTAAAGATACACGGCTCGTCCACCTCCCCCGCTGCTGCCTCCCTCACCTCTGCGGCAGCCGTATCCTCAGTCACCTCGCCTGCCCTCTCTCCACGCTCCCGCCTCTCGGCACCCCATCGGCCACCGTCGTCGGCCCCCCTCCTTCCCGCCCTCAGGTTCACGAGGCGCGCTGGTGCAAATTGCTCGATGCACGTATAGAGACGTGGAGAGAGTTAAAGCCAAAACAAACCTGCTCCAGCATTTTGCTTAAACCCATTTTTTAGCAACTCTCCCAATAATCCAATCCACCGTGGCACGAGCCAACTGCCTGGGATTTCACGGCCTGGCACACCACTGCCACGACCGGCCCAAGTCCATGTCGACGATCGCCGCGGCGCCACCCCGCTGGTGGCCAGCTGCAACCGCACCGGTGCATCGCCGATAGCCACGTCGCCTCCCCTTTCCCTTGGGCGTCCTTCCCCTTCCCAAGCTGGTCATCGGCGATTGCCGCACCTTCACCGAGACCACGCCGTCGGCACCACAGCGTGTCGCACCACCACATTGTCGTGGCACTGCAGCCGCCTCCATGCACCACCACGCCATCGGCTTCCTCAACGCATCATCAGGCAGCAGCTAGCCGACTGTCGCGCTTGTTCTGTGCCTCACCGTGCCGACGGTCATCGGAGCTCTGCTGGCATCTTGCGAGAGAAAGAGAGAGAGTGTAGCCACAGACGGGTGGGGGCACAAATGCATGCTATAGGTGGGGTTGTATTGAGAATCTGCTACATAAGCACACCCGCGAAGGCCCAAAAAAATTATTGGGAGAGCCCCTAAACGCACATATAGGGGGACATTTCTGAGGGAACTGCCAGAGATTCTATTAGGCTGGTCATAGTGGGGAGTAACTTAGACTAGTAACATACATATGTTACTAGTCTATGTTACTACCTTCATAGTGGGTAGTGTCATAGGTGTGGTAACATAGTTGCCTTCATTTATTACTTTATAGACTCATTATGCATTGGAAACTGCTATGTGATGGTAACATATTATGTTACTCTATTTGCCTCTCTCCTCATTAACTACTTGCCACATCATTATTTTTGCTTATGTGACATCTATGTTACTACCTATGTTACTCCCACTATGACCAGCCTTAGACGGGAGGAGGCTGGCGAGTTGGACGAGTGGAGCCAAACCGGAGGACGAACCGGGCACGCGGTCCAGTGGCCGGAGAAACCGGCTATGGAGGAAAACCCGTCGTGGCGCACAAGCAGATGGGACCAACATGAAATAAAGCATTTTTTAAAAGGGTAATAATATGGCACATGTTTGCTTAGAATAGAGTAAAATGGATAAAAAAACCTCTTAAAATATGTAATTCCTGTCAAAAGTGACAAAAGAGGGTAGAAAATAGAATTGGTTTAAAAAAGAATGAGTGACATACTCATATATCCATTTGTTTTGTTTATCATATACTCCATCCGTTCGAAAAGACTTGTCTCAAGCTTGTCCTTCAAATGGATGTATCTAGCACTAACTTGTGCTAAATACATCCATTTGAGGTACAAGTTTTTTCGGACAGAGGGTGTATGTATATACCATTTGTTACGTACATCATCTCAGAGATAATCAAGCCGCCTCTATTCAGAGGGAAGACTTGATGTGTGACTGTTCTTTTCCTAACAACGACTGCTTTTTGAGACACGTACGCTCCTCGCCAGGTTGCCTATTCAGTGAAACTTGAGATGCCTTTTTTGCCTGTATAATTATCTCAGAAATAGGTTTTCTTTTCCTTTTCTGTTTTTAGAAATAGGTTTTCGTCATGTTTTTTTATATAAAACACTAGTCATAATTCATACATCATGCAAACACAAGTTCGAATGAAAGAAACAAGAACTACTCCCTGGTTGCCGCCGTCGGCTCCGATCCTCCCTACGTGTTTCGACGAGCGCGAATCTACGCCACAATGATCTCGCCGATGCAGGCGAGGAACCCCATGGTGACCACGAAACCGATGGTGCCCGCCACACCGCTAACAAACCCCTGAAAAAAGCCCCACTCGTACGGCCCCATGGCTAGCTTAGTGCGCGTGGTTTGAAAGAGGCCGGAGCGGAGGAGGTAGAGATGACCTGACGAGTGGAGAGAGACTGGAGAGTCTGATGGATGGAGAGTTGAACTTGAACAAGACCAGGCCAGGGTGGAACAGTATAAAGACGAGCGGGCTCTCTCTCACACACCCACACTCACGCGGGAGCTCCCGTCCATGGTTGTGCACGCAGGCATGTCCGCATGCACTTGAGCCCTTCCCAAATGAGGATCACTCGGCCAGCTTGCATGTGCAAGCAGGCTGGCTACTTTGGCACCGATAAGGTAACCTGCATTCACGCGACAGCACATGTGGTCGATCGATCGAATGCCACGGCCTGGTCTGCTCGATCGGGATAGGCCGGCCGGGGCGTCATTTCCTGCAGACGCACACATGTAGCAGCATGGCGATGCACCGGCGCCCTCTGGTACGAAAGGAAAGGAAACCAGTGCATGCATGCAAGCACGGGTGACATCAATCGATCATCTATGTCACCGACAAAGCTAACTGGGGTCGATTAACAGAAAGATTTTGTCCAACAATTGACAGAAAATCAAACGTACGCACGACTTCATTAGTTAACGACTTGAACCTGCTTACCTGCTAGGATCGATCCATGCCCATCTTACAATAAGCACTAATCATAAGCTTTGGCAGCGACACCATAAGTCCTCAACAACATGCATGTAGACACAACAAAAGTTTAAACTCGAATACACCTCTCTAGAACTCGCACCACACAAACGCCATAGAACGCACGAAACACAAACTACACATGCATGCAACTATAGCCAGCTTGCAAGGATGTCCACGGTCCTCTGCAGTGGCGGATCCAAGATTGGAGCAAGCCCCGGACCCAAAAATATATATTTTGTCGCGAGAGAAAAACTTAAAATCCATCAAGCTACAGCTACCTCAAATATGGCTCAATTGCACCAAGTATTTAGAATTTAAACTCAATGCTTAAAGATACAACAAAATAGATAAAAAGATGACAAGAACTATAAACAGTACGTGCAGTAAAAATAGTACCAAATCAATTGTTTGCTTCATCGGTGTCTTCCATAACTTGATCAATGGTGGAAGAAGAGCCAACACCTTAAGAGAAATCAGAAGCAAAATTTCATGAGAGAAGATATAAACATGAAGTGAAACAATTATCATTGTACAAAGTTGAAAACTTACTACTACGACGAGGTAAAGTTCCTTTGCGAAATCTATAGTCTTGAAAGTGATATATAATAGCATCATCATCAACCTTTGCAAATATTTCTCGCTCAATATTGCACACCATGGAATAATTCAACCAATCATCACCCATCTTATTCCTCAACTCAGTCTTGATAATACTCATAGCTGCTTTTAGACATATAATGCATACAGATTTTCATCTAGTATCAACCTTTGCAACCCACGAAATTGTCCTATCATGTTAGAAGCTCCATCGTACCCTTGCCCTCTCAATTTAGACATAGACAAGCCATGTTTAAGAAACATACCATCCAAAGCTGCTTTTCGAGAAGCTGCCCTTGTGTCACCAACATGCTTAATCCCAATGAACCTCTCAATCGCATACCCATGTTTATCGACATACCTACATAACAAAAAGAAGCACGAGAAACGAACAATTAGATACTACAGTAATACTATTAGTAAGGAACAAAACAACAATTAGATACAAAGTTACTAACCTTAAGACCATAGCCATTTGCTCCTTTATTGATGCATCTCTGGACTCATCAACAAGTAAAGAAAAATTTCTATCTCCAATGTCATCAATAATTACTTTGGTGGTCTCTTCTGCACAAGCTTGACACAGTTGCAATTGTATCCCATGTGAAGTCATCAAATGGTTCCCGCCCGCACTATCAAGCAAAGTCTTAGCATTTGAGTCCTTCTCCCTGTACCAACTCATCATCTCCAAAAAATTCCCCCTATTCTTTGAGCTCGAGCTCTCATCATGACCACGAAAAGCAAGAGCTTTTAATAGAAGAAATCTGATAACACCCAAAATAATGACAAGTCGAGCTCTATATTCTTCTTCACTCTTTTTGGTGCCACGATCAAGCACATTTACCATGGATTGCCTTTGATTTTTGAATGCCACATATTGTTATCTAGCTCTATTGTGAGCACTATCATGTTTACCAACATGTGTATCAATAATACTAAGTCCATCCTTCCAATTTTTAAACCCTACTGTTGTGAATGCCTCAACACCATAGTTTTCTGCTCTAGGTTGCTTAAAAAGAAAGCAATATAAACAAAAGGCCGCCTCCTTAGCAACACTATATTCCAACCAATCGGAATGCTTCCCAAACCATTTAGCTTGAAAGGATCTCTTTTTTAAAGATGTTCCTCTAGTTTCTTTTTTAAATTTATGCCCAGTTGGTTGGCATGGACCCATATTTACATACATCCTTCTAGCGGCATCTCTAATGTTTGGATCTAAGCTTTCAATAGGTTTCCTAAGACCAGGATCAGGTTGAATATCACCTTCTCTCAGTTGACCACGAGCAGAATCTGGAATATTACTTTCTCGAGTTGAGATTGAAGGCGGGTTGTTTGAAGTCAAAGGCGGTGGTCCCATTTCTGCATTGGTTTCATTTTCTGGAGTTGCTTCACTCCTCTCAGCCCCTTCATTTCCTCCGGCTAAAACCCCGGGTGTAGACACTTCTGTTGCTGCCACGGATGAAAATACCTCTTCATCTTTTATTCTACAAAATGAAATGAAATTCATATTCAGTTCATCAGTTGGTATTAACACTTTAACAGTAGCAACAGGCGAACATCAACATTCACAAAGAACCGGCTATGAAATTGATATTAATAGTAGCATTGTAGCAACAACATTCAGTTTCACATTCAAATACAGCAAGCAGCAGCATATCAAAAATGTTCAAAAAAAAATTATCAACATTCAACAGCAGCCATTACCAATCCAGCAGACCAGGAGCCAGGAGAGGCCGGAGCCCTGGCCGGAGCAGAGCGGGCGATCCGGGCAGCCGGCGAGCAGTGGAGCAGCAACACTGCAGCAGGGCCAGCAAGGCAGCAAGGGGCCGAGCACGAGCAGCAAGCCGCCAGGCGCCAGCGCGGAACGGCCGGACAGGCGACGGGGTGAGGCGTGAGCGGCAGTCGGCGAAGGTCGGGGGGCGCGGGTGTTGGGAACGCAGTAATTTCAAAAAAATTCCTACGCACACACAAGATCATGGTGATGCATAGCAACGAGAGAGGAGAGTGTGTCCACGTACCCTTGTAGACCGAAAGCGGAAGCATTATGACAACGCGGTTGATGTAGTCGTACGTCTTCACGATCCGACCGATCCAAGCACCGAACGTACGGCACCTCCGTGTTCTGCACACGTTCAGCTCGATGACGTTCCCCGGACTCCGATCCAGCAGGGTGTCGGGGATGAGTTCCGTCAGCACGACGGCGTGGTGATGATGATGATGTTCTACCGGCGCAGGGCTTCACCTAAACTCCGCGATGATATGACCGAGGTGGAATATGATGGAGGGGGGCACCGCACACGGCTAAGGAATGATCCGTAGATCAACTTGTGTGTCCATGGGGTGCCCCCTGCCCCCGTATATAAAGGAGTGGAGGAGGGGAGGGCCGGCCCTCTCTATGGCGCGCCCTAGGGGAGTCCTACTCCCACCGGGAGTAGGATTCCCCCTTTCCTAGTCCAACTAGGTGTCCTTCCAAGTAGTAGGAGTAGGAGACAAGGAAGGGGAAGAGGGAAGAGAAGGAAGGAGGGGGCGCCGCCCCTCCCCCTAGTCCAATTCGGACTAGTCAATGGGGGGGCGGGGGCGCGGCCTGCCTCTCCCTCTCCCCTAAAGCCCAATAAGGCCCATATACTTCTTCCCCCGTATTCCCGTAACTCCCCGGTACTCCGAAAAATACCCGAATCACTCGGAACCTTTTCGAACTCCGAATACAGTCGTCCAATATATCGATCTTTACGTCTCGACCATTTCGAGACTCCTCGTCATGTCCCCGATCTCATCCGGGACTCCGAACTCCTTCGGTACATCAAAACTTATAAACTCATAATAAAACTGTCATCGTAACATTAAGTGTGCGGACCCTACGGGTTCGAGAACTATGTAGACATGACCTAGAACTGTTTCCGGTCAATAACCAATTGTAACGCCCCAGATATACTTTCCATATTTGTATCCAACTCTTGCCGTCTCCGGCGCTAAGTTATATTTATTTCTCGGGTTTGGGTCTTTGTCTACGTGTGTTGTTTTTCTTTTTCGTGCATCTCTTATCATGTCATCACGTGCATTGCATTTGCATACATGTTCATCTCATGCATTCGAGCATTTTCCCCGTTGTCCGTTTTGCATTCCGGCGCTTCGTTCTCCTCCGGTGGTCATTTCTAGTCTTCTTTCGTGTGTGGGGTTTAAATATTTCCGGATTGGACCGAGACTTGCCAAGCGGCCTTGGTTTACTACCGGTAGACCGCCTGTCAAGTTTCGTATCATTTGGACTTCGTTTGCTACTCCAACGGTTAACCGAGGGACCGAAAAGGCCTCGTGTGTGTTGCAGCCCAACACCCCCCAAATTTGGCCCAAAACCCACCAAACTCTACTCCATGTCCTAGAGCGTTCGATCACGATCGTGTGGGCGAAAACCGCACCTCATTTGGACTCTCCTAGCTCCCTCTATGCCTATTTATACCCCCTCCATTCGGATCTCTTCTTCCCCCGTCCGAAACCCTAGTTCAAAAAAAAACATCCTCCGCCGCCGACGGACACGTCCGCCCCAGCGCCGGACGCGTCCGCCGCCGCCCGCCTCCGCCACTCAGGCGCTGCCACGTGGCGCCGCTCCTCTTCCCCGCCGCCGGCCCGGGAGGCCCAGGAGGGGCCCCCGAGGCCCGATCCGT
>NC_057801.1:146847298-146847555 GCF_018294505.1 Triticum aestivum
CTCCACTTATGCCTATAAATAGCCCCTCCATTTTTCGGATTCGTCTTCTCCCCCGAAACCCTAGTTCAAAAAAAAAACATCCTCCGCCGCCGACGGACACGTCCGCCCCAGCGCCGGACGCGTCCGCCGCCGCCCGCCTCCGCCACTCAGGCGCTGCCACGTGGCGCCGCTCCTCTTCCCCGCCGCCGGCCCGGGAGGCCCAGGAGGGGCCCCCGAGGCCCGATCCGTCGCCGCCCTTCGTCCCGCGCCCCGCCGCC
>NC_057801.1:146848027-146857528 GCF_018294505.1 Triticum aestivum
GAGGGCGCCGCCGAGCGCCGCCGCCCTCGCCCGCTACTCCGGCGACCGACTCCGGTCGGCCCGGCCTCCTCCAACCTCCCCGGCGCCGCCTCGCGTCTCCCTCCGGTGAGCTCCTGCGAGAGCCCGGCGGACCTCAAATCCCGCGCAGGCGTGAACAGTGTTTTGGATCCAGATCTGGATCTCAGGTTGACTTCTCTCCCCCGAAACCCTAATTTTCATGCTATCTTTGACTACTTGTATCTCCGCATTCGTAGCTCCGTTTTGGGCATATGATATATCAAAATCTTCGCCTCGACATGTACATCATTTCATTCCATTGCATCATTTGCATTTGAGGTCATCTTGATACCCAAAATGCTGTTAGAAGGAGGCTTCGTGAGTTAAATTGCAGATCCGTTAGTTCATCATGCACTTTTGTCATTTTTGCCATGTTTAATTCGTGCATGATATGCCTGTGCCCCTTTGGGATGAATTGTTAAGCATTTTGTCTTCTTTCCAGAGGTGCCACCCATGTATTTTTTAGGATGTGTGTGTTGTCTTGTGCAAGCTTGCGAAGAGAGGTACCTGAGATTGCAGATTTCAGGGACTTGGTGATTTTCACTAAGTCTGGGATATTTTAGTTCATGATGCTATATGTCCAGCTTGTTTCCTAGTGATCCGTGCCTCTTTTGAGGATGATCAGTAAGGGAGTTTTGATATTTATGTTATGCTCTATCCATCCATGTCTTTGTTTACATATGTGGAGTGCTCTAGGTTGACTCAATCGAGCTCAACTTTTGCTTCGTTGTTAATCTGGGCAGATCGTCAACTTGTTTGCGATTTTGCCGACGCTACCGTTAGTGTTCCATGCATGCTATGCCTTCGTTCTTGCCATGTGTAGCTAGCACTTTGTGCCATCTTGCTGGTTATATTCTTTCCTTGCCATGACTTGCACCGTAGTGAGTGCATCGAGCTCGTTTACATGCCTTCGTGAGTTATATTTCAGCGTGTCTCAGTTTTCACTAAGTCTGAAAACTGATTGTGTTCGAGCTATGTTCGTGAGCTCGGTAGAGTATTTTGCGAACCCTTTTGGCCCCAGGTCACTTTGGGTGTTTTGTTAAGCTTGTTGAGTAGCTCCATGCCATGTTCTTACTTGTCATGTTCAGGTTTTCTATCATGTTGTTTTGCTGCTCCGAAGAGAGCATCGCGATCTGAAATTTCAGACTAGTGTTAATTTCACTAAGTCTGAAATCTGTTTTGCATTTGCGTTTTAGCCATGCTTGTTTGAACCTCTTAATGGATGAATTTGCCTATGGCTCAGTGCTAGTGTTTTGTCAACCATCTTGTGTACATCACTGCCATGTATTTTGTTTTCATGTTTGGTGGCTGTAGCATATTCATTGCGTTGCATTTAGATGCCTACTTGCTGCAAATCGCATACCGGTGTCATATCTTAAAACGCTTGCCATTTCCAAACCGTAGCTCCGATTCCAATGATCTTTATATCGTTTTCAAGCGATTTCATCCCCTCTATCCAGTGGCACACTTGGTTTTCAAAGTTGATGCCAGGTTCATGCATTTCCTGTCATATCTTGCATTTTGCATCCCGCATCGCATCCCGCATAGCATATCGTCATTTCACCATATTGCTTGGTCTTGCCCGTGGTTGATTGTATCCTTGTTGCTTGTTTGTCTTGTTGGGTAGAGCCGGGAGACGAGTTTGCTACCGAGGCGCCCGTTGAGTTTGCTTGCGAGAATCCAGTCAACTCTGACAACTGTGCAGGCAAGATGATCATACCCTCGAAATCACTACTATATTTTCTATGCTAGATTGCTCGCTCTTTTGCTTGCCACTGCTACGATGCCTACCATTTGCTTGTTAGCCTCCAAATTGCCATGTTGAACCTCTAACCCACCATTGTCCTAGCAAACCGTTGATTGGCTATGTTACCGCTTTGCTCAGCCCTTCTTATAGCGTTGTTAGTTGCAGGTGAAGATTGGAGCCGTTCCTTGTTGGAACATTTATTTTACTTGTTGGGATATCATTATATTGCTATGTTATCTTAATGCATCTATATACTTGGTAAAGGGTGGAAGGCTCGGCCTCTCGCCTAGTGTTTTGTTCCACTCTTGCCGCCCTAGTTTCCGTCATATCGGCGTTATATTCCCGGATTGTTGCGTCCCTTACGCGGTTGGGCTATAATGGGAACCCCTTGATAGTTCGCCTTGATTAAAGCTTTTCCAGCAATGCCCAACATTGGTTTTACCATTTGCCACCTAGCCTCTTTTCCCTTGGGTTTCCGGAGCCCGAGGGTCATCGTATTTTAGCCCCCCTTGGGCCAGTGCTCCCTCTGAGTGTTGGTCCGAACTGAGCTGCCTGCGGGGCCACCTCGGGGAAACTTGAGGGTTGGTTTTACTCGTAGCTAGTCTCATCTGAGTGTGCCCTGAGAAAGTGATATGTGCAGCTCCTATCGGGATTTGTCGGCACATTCGGGCGGTGTTGCTGGACTTGTTTTAACCTGTCGAATCATCTTGTTGTACCGAGATACCGAGTCTGGTCGGTGTGTCTTGGGTGGAGGTCTATTCCTTCGTTGACCGTGAGAGCTTGTTATGGGCTAAGTTGGGACCCCCCTGCAGGATTGAACTTTCGAAAGCCGTGCCCGCGGTTATGGGCAGATGGGAATTTGTTAATGTCCGGTTGTAGATTACTTGAATTAAACTTAATTAAAATGAATCAACCGTGTGTGTTACCGTGATGGCCCCTTCTCGGCGGAGTCCGGGAAGTGGACACGGTGTTGGAGTTATGCTTGCGCAGGATGTTCCTTTAGCTTCTCGCTCGTGCTTCGCCTTCTCTTCTCGCTCTCTTTTGCGTATAAGTTAGCCACCACATATGCTAGTCGCTTGCTGCAGCTCCACATATATTTGCCTTATCCTGTCCCATAAGCTTAAATAGTCTTGATCGCGTGGGTGTGAGATTGCTGAGTCCCTGTGGCTCACAGATACTACAACTCCAGATGCAGGTCCAGGTGTTTCTGCTCCAGTTGACGATTACAAGCTCAAGTGGGAGTTCGACGAGGACTCTCAGCGCTACTATGTGTCTTTTCCGGATGATCAGTAGTGGTGCCTAGTTGGGGTTATCGATTCAGGGCCTTGTCGCATGTTGGGGGTCTTTTCTATTTTGGCGCCGTAGTCGGGCCATGAGTGTTTGTTTGATGGATGTTATTTATGTACTCTGATGTGACGTGGCGAGTGTAAGCCAACTATGGTATCTCCCCCTTTTATTATATGTTACATGGGATGTTGTAATGATTGCCTGACTTGCGACATTGCTTTCAATGCGGTTATGCCTCTAAGTCGTGCCTCGACACGTGGGAGCTATAGCCGCATCGAGGGCGTTACAAGTTGGTAATCAGAGCCATCCCCGACCTTAGGAGCCCCATTGCTTGATCGTTTTTAGCAGCCGAGTTGTGTCTAGAAAAATGTTTTGAGTCCTTAGGAATTATATATCGGAGAGCTTAGGAATTCTTTTTACTTCCCAGTCTCCTCATCGCTCTGGTAAGGCATCCTGGCGTAGAGTTTTGACTCTTCTCTTCTCAAATTTCACTAAATTTTTTTTAGGATCACGCGAGTATCTTGGTTTTGTTCCGATGGTTTTGTGACGAGAACATTGTTCTTGGTGCCTCCTGTCTTTAGGGGTTGTGGCAGTGTCCCGGGGAGTTGAGCTCCGAGGTGTTGTCGTCACAATTTTATCGTTGCAATTCGGGTATACTTGAGATATGTGCGCGACATCGGAAATCTCTTTTATACAGTTCGTTGGTGAGATAACCTCGATGCCACCCAGTACTGGGGCGGGAGTTCGGGAGTATCGCCATAACTTGTATAACGGATGCTTTTCGAAGGTTGAGGTAGATGGTTCCGAAGTTTTCTTGGTTATGTGTTGAAGGATGGATACAGCTGGATGTAGGATTTGCTAGTTTGGGTGAGATATTGTGCTTCCCCTGTATCCCCAACACCTGATTGCATAACCAGAAAGGTTCAGGAATTTCATAGGTGGGAATTCTAGTAGCTCTAGTTCTTCTTCCACGGATATTGGTTTGAGATTGGGATTTCTTACCGATTATTCGTTCTTGATCCGTACCTTGTTGAATTATTTTTCTACCTTAGTTCTTCGTGGCTTCTCAATTTATGGATATGTGACCATTTGAAGAGGAATGCATTCGTTCATTTTGTTCGGATGTGAAGACTATATGTTGCAATTTTCATTCCATTGGATTCAGCTTCTATATTGTTGTCTATCAATGTGCTAATGGTGGTCAACCTCTTCAGGATGGCTCCTCCAACGCGCACGACTCCGAATCCTGATCCGCCTCCACCTCCGCCTCCTCCGGAAGCATGGCAAGCTGTGATGGCCGCTACTAATGCAAAGACACAGTTGATCATGCAAATTCTCCAAGAGCGCAATCAAGGCAGTCAAGGGAATCAAGGCCATAATCAGCACCACTTTGCTACACTGAACCAGTTCCTTGCTAATGGCCCAAAGACGTTCAGCAGTTGTGTTGAGGCTACCGATGCTGACGATTGGCTAGTGGATCTGGGCAAGCATTTTGAATGCAGCAACGTCAGGCCTGAAGATTTCGTCAAGTTCGCTTCTTTCCAGCTCAAAGATCAGGCTGCAGAGTGGTTCCAGCAGTACAAGGATTCCAGAGGTGGACGTCTGATCACTTGGGACGATTTCCGTCAAGATTTCCGCGCTCATCACATCCCTCAAAGTGTGGTTGAGAGTAAGCGTCAGGAATTCCGCAATCTGAAGCAAGGCTCTTTGTCTGTCTATGACTACAACAAGTTGTTCCAGAAGCTCGCCCGTTTTGCCAAGCAGGATGTTCCTGATGAGAAGAGCATGATCTATCAGTTCAGGAGTGGTCTTCGTGAGGAAATTCAGCTCGCTCTTGTCCTCTTTGAGCCGTTGAGATACGATGAGTTCTACAACATGGCACTGAAGCAAGAGGCTGCTCAGATGAGGTGTGATGCTTCCAGGAAGCGTGCCAAAGATGTTACTCCTTCTTCCTCTACTCAAGTGGTCAAGCAGCAGAAGTATTGGCTTCCTCCTCCTCCGTTCCGTCAGCCGTATCAGCAGAAGAGCAAAGGTGGCAGTGGTTTCTCCCACCCACCCAACCCAGGCTTTCAGAACAAGTCTTCGTCTCAAGCGCCAAGATCGAGTGCTCCGTATCACCGTCCGCTTTCAGAGGTCACGTGCAACAAGTGCCAACAGAAGGGTCACTATGCCAACAAGTGTACCAACCAGAGGCGTCTTCCCCCTCCTCCTCCTGTCAGATCGGCAAGTACAGCTGTGGTCAAGCATAATCCCAAGCACGCCAAGGTCAATTTGATGAATGCAGCCCAGGCAGAGGACTCGTCAGATGTGATCATGGGTAACCTTTCTGTTAATGATATTCCTGCAAAAGTTCTTTTTGACTCTGGTGCATCGCATTCCTTCATGTCATTTCCATTTGCATCGGAGAACAATTTTAGCACTAAGGCATTACCTAGAGCTATGCAAGTCGTCTCTCCAGCTAAGCGACTGAGTTCCAGTATGGAGGTGCCGGATATTTCAATCTTGATGGGTGATTTCAAGTTTCTTGCTTCTCCAATGGTTCTTGGCAACTCGGATATCGATCTTATTCTCGGGATGGACTGGCTCTCTAAGCATAAAGCTCAGCTTGATTGTGCAGCCAGACAGATTCAACTGACTCATTCGTCTGAGGATGTCATTGTCTTTGCCGCTCGGGATAATACCATCCGGTTGTTTTCTCTCAATGAGAAGGGTGAATTGGATGCTATTTCGCAGATTCCGGTTGTTTGTGAGTATCAAGACGTTTTTCCAGAAGAACTTCCAGGGATGCCTCCAAACCGGCCGGTTGAATTTGTTATTGAACTTGAGCCCGGTACGGAACCTGTGTGCAAACGTCCCTACAAGCTCGACCCCGAAGAGTTGAAGGAGTTGAAGAAACAACTCGATGAGCAAGAAAGATTGGGTCTCATCCGGCCTAGTACTTCTCCGTGGGGTTGTGGTGTTCTTTTTGTGAAGAAGAAGGATGGATCGAGTCGACTTTGTGTTGATTACCGTCCAGTAAACAAGAAGACCATCAACAACAAATACCCACTTCCCAACATCAATGAGCTGTTCGAACAACTCAAGGGTGCTCAAGTATTCTCCAAGCTTGATCTCCGTATGGGTTATCATCAGATTCGTATTCGTGAGCAAAATATTCCCAAGACGGCGTTCAGGACAAGCTTTGGTTCATATGAATACACCGTCATGTCTTTTGGCCTCGCCAACGCTCCTCCGACGTTCTCTCGCATGATGAACTTCATCTTCAGCCCCTACACCAATGAATTTGTTTTGGTCTATCTTGACGACATTCTGGTTTTCTCCAAGAACAAGGAAGATCATGCCAAGCACTTGCGTTTGGTTCTTGACAAGCTCAGAGAACATCAGTTCTACGCCAAGTTCTCCAAGTGTGAATTTTGGCTCGATGAGGTTCTTTATCTTGGTCATATCATCTCTGCCAAGGGCATTTCCGTGAATCCTGAGAAGGTGTCCGCAATTGTGAATTGGGAACCTCCTCAGAACGTGAAGCAACTCCGCAGTTTCCTCGGTCTCGCAAGCTATTGCAGAAGATTCGTTGAAAACTTTTCTAAGATCGCCAAGCCTCTCTCAAATCTTCTTCAGAAGCACGTCAAGTACGTTTGGTCTCCGGAGTGTGATATTGCCTTCAACACTTTGAAAGAGAAATTGATCTCTGCTCCAGTTCTGACTCCGCCTGATGAAACCAAGCCGTACGAGGTCTTTTGTGACGCCTCTCTCCAAGGTCTCGGTGCTGTACTGATGCAAGAGAAGAAAGTTGTGGCTTATACCTCTCGCCAGTTGAAACCTAATGAGAAGAACTACCCCACTCATGATCTCGAGTTGGCGGCAGTTGTGCACGCTTTGTTGACTTGGAGACATCTTCTATTGGGAAGGAAAGTGGATATTTTCACTGATCACAAGAGTCTCAAGTACATCTTCACTCAGCCTAATCTCAACCTCAGGCAGACTCGATGGGTCGAAATGATTCAAGAGTACAATCCGAGTATCGAGTATACTCCAGGCAAGGCTAATGTGATTGCTGACGCTTTGAGCAGAAAAGCATATTGCAACAGTCTGATTCTCAAGCCTTATCAACCCGAGCTTTGTGAAGCTTTCCGCAAACTTAACCTGCAAGTTGTTCCTCAAGGTTTCCTCGCCAACCTTCAAGTTTCTCCTACCTTAGAAGACCAGATTCGCCAAGCCCAACTTCTTGATGCTATGGTGAAAAAGGTGAAGTTTGGTATTGCAAAGAGTCAGTCCAAGTACAAGTGCTACCGACTTGATGACAAGGACACTCTCTTCTTCGAGGATCGAATTGTTGTGCCCAAAGGTGAACTTCGTAAGGTGATCATGAACGAGGCTCACAACTCTCTCCTCTCCATCCACCCTGGTAGTACGAAGATGTATCAGGATCTCAAGCAAACTTATTGGTGGACTCGAATGAAGCGCGAGATCGCTCAATTCGTGAACGAGTGTGATGTCTGCAGAAGAGTGAAGGCAGAACACCAAAGGCCAGCAGGTCTCCTCCAACCTCTTGCCATTCCAGAATGGAAGTTTGACCACATTGAAATGGACTTCGTGACTGGGTTTCCAAAGTCCAAGCGTGGCAATGATGCTATATTTGTTGTCATCGACAAGCTCACCAAAGTGGCTCACTTTCTGCCTATCAAAGAGTCGATCACTGCAGCTCAATTGGCGGAACTCTATACCTCTCGCATTGTCTCTCTGCACGGTATTCCTCAAGTGATATCTTCAGACCGTGGCAGCATCTTTACCTCCAAGTTTTGGGATTCTTTTCAGAAGGCCATGGGCACCAACATCCGCTTCAGCACAGCTTTCCATCCTCAAACAAGCGGTCAAGTCGAGCGTGTCAACCAAATTCTTGAAGATATGCTCAGGGCTTGTGTGATCTCCTTCGGCATGAAGTGGGAGGACTGTCTTCCGTATGCTGAATTCTCATACAACAACAGCTTTCAAGCAAGTTCGGGCAAGGCCCCATTTGAAATTCTATATGGCAGGAAGTGCCGTACCCCTCTCAACTGGTCTGAAACCGGTGAACGTCAGCTGCTGGGTAATGACTTAATCACAGAAGCAGAAGAAATGTGCAAAGTCATTCGTGATAACCTCAAAGCATCTCAATCCCGCCAGAAGTGCTACTATGATAGTAAGCACCGTGATTTGGCTTTCGAGATCGGAGATCATGTTTACCTCCGCGTCTCTCCTATGAAAGGTACTCGTCGCTTCGGTATCAAAGGGAAGCTTGCCCCTAGATACGTGGGACCTTTCAAGATTGTCAGCAAGAGAGGCGACCTCGCCTATCAACTCGAGCTTCCTTCAAACTTTGCAAATGTTCATGATGTGTTCCATGTCTCTCAGCTTCGAAAGTGCTTCAAGACTCCTGACCGCACCGTCAACTTCGAGGACATTGAGCTCCAAGAAGATCTCTCCTATCGTGAGCACCCAGTTGCTATTCTTGAAGAGACTGAACGCAAGACTCGCAACAAGTCAATCAAATTTCTCAAAGTTAAGTGGTCTCACCATTCCAACCGTGAAGCCACCTGGGAACGCGAGGATCACCTCCGTTCTGAGTACCCGGAGTTCTTTCAGTCCTAGATCTCGGGACGAGATCTTTTCGTAGTGGTGGAGTGTTGTAACGCCTCAGATATACTTTCCATATTTGTATCCAACTCTTGCCGTCTCCGGCGCTAAGTTATATTTATTTCTCGGGTTTGGGTCTTTGTCTCCGTGTGTTGTTTTTCTTTTTCGTGCATCTCTTATCATGTCATCACGTGCATTGCATTTGCATACATGTTCATCTCATGCATTCGAGCATTTTCCCCGTTGTCCGTTTTGCATTCCGGCGCTTCGTTCTCCTCCGGTGGTCATTTCTAGTCTTCTTTCGTGTGTGGGGTTTAAACATTTCCGGATTGGACCGAAACTTTCCAAGCGGCCTTGGTTTACTACCGGTAGACCGCCTGTCAAGTTTCGTATCATTTGGACTTCGTTTGCTACTCCAACGGTTAACCGAGGGACCGAAAAGGCCTCGTGTGTGTTGCAGCCCAACACCCCCCAAATTTGGCCCAAAACCCACCAAACTCTACTCCATGTCCTAGAGCGTTCGATCACAATCGTGTGGGCGAAAACCGCACCTCATTTGGACTCTCCTAGCTCCCTCTATGCCTATTTATACCCCCTCCATTCGGATCTCTTCTTCCCCCGTCCGAAACCCTAGTTCAAAAAAAAACATCCTCCGCCGCCGACGGACACGTCCGCCCCAGCGCCGGACGCGTCCGCCGCCGCCCGCCTCCGCCACTCAGGCGCTGCCACGTGGCGCCGCTCCTCTTCCCCGCCGCCGGCCCGGGAGGCCCAGGAGGGGCCCCCGAGGCCCGATCCGT
>NC_057801.1:146858195-146869937 GCF_018294505.1 Triticum aestivum
CCGAGCGCCGCCGCCCTCGCCCGCTACTCCGGCGACCGACTCCGGTCGGCCCAGCCTCCTCCAACCTCCCCGGCGCCGCCTCACGTCTCCCTCCGGTGAGCTCCGGCGAGAGCCCGGCGGACCTCGAATCCCGCGCCGGCGTGAACAGTGTTTTGGATCCAGATCTGGATCTCAGGTTGACTTCTCTCCCCCGAAACCCTAATTTTCGTGCTAACTTTGACTGCTTGTATCTCCGCATTCGTAGCTCCGTTTTGGGCATATGATATATCAAAATCTTCGCCTCAACATGTACATCATTTCATTCCATTGCATCGTTTGCATTTGAGGTCATCTTGATACCCAAAATGCTGTTAGAAGGAGGCTTTGTGAGTTAAATTGCAGATCCGTTAGTTCATCATGCACTTTTGTCATTTTTGCCATGTTTAATTCGTGCATGATATGCCTGTGCCCCTTTGGGATGAATTGTTAAGAATTTTGTCTTCTTTCCAGAGGTGCCACCCGTGTATTTTTTAGGATGTGTGTGTTGTCTTGTGCAAGCTTGCGAAGAGAGGTACCTGAGATTGCAGATTTCAGGGACTTAGTGATTTTCACTAAGTCTGGGATATTTTAGTTCATGATGCTATATGTCCAGCTTGTTTCCTAGTGATCCGTGCCTCTTTTGAGGATGATCAGTAAGGGAGTTTTGATATTTATGTTATGATCTATCCATCCATGTCTTTTTTTACATATGTGGAGTGCTCTAGGTTGACTCAATCGAGCTCAACTTTTGCTTCGTTGTTAATCTGGGCAGATCGTCAACTTGTTTGCGATTTTGCCGACGCTACCGTTAGTGTTCCATGCATGCTATGCCTTCGTTCTTGCCATGTGTAGCTAGCACTTTGTGCCATCTTGCTGGTTATATGCTTTCCTTGCCATGACTTGCACCGTAGTGAGTGCGTCGAGCTCGTTTACATGCCTTCGTGAGTTATATTTCAGCGTGTCTCAGTTTTCACTAAGTCTAAAAACTGATTGTGTTCGAGCTATGTTCGTGAGCTCGGTAGAGTATTTTGCGAACCCTTTTGGCCCCAGGTCACTTTGGGTGTTTTGTTAAGCTTGTTGAGTAGCTCCATGCCATGTTCTTACTTGTCATGTTCAGGTTTTCTATCATGTTGTTTTGCTGCTCCGAAGAGAGCATCGCGATCTGAAATTTCAGACTAGTGTTAATTTCACTAAGTCTGAAATCTGTTTTGCATTTGCGTTTTAGCCATGCTTGTTTGAACCTCTTAATGGATGAATTTGCCTATGGCTCAGTGCTAGTGTTTTGTCAACCATCTTGTGTACATCACTGCCATGTATTTTGTTTTCATGTTTGGTGGCTGTAGCATGTTCATTTCGTTGCATTTAGATGCCTACTTGCTGCAAATCGCATACCGGTGTCATATCTTAAAACGCTTGCCATTTCCAAACCGTAGCTCCGATTCCAATGATCTTTATATCGTTTTCAAGCGATTTCATCCCCTCTATCCAGTGGCACACTTGGTTTTCAAAGTTGATGCCAGGTTCATGCATTTCCTGTCATATCTTGCATTTTGCATCCCGCATCGCATCCCGCATAGCATATCGTCATTTCACCATATTGCTTGGTCTTGCCCGTGGTTGATTGTATCCTTGTTGCTTGTTTGTCTTGTTGGGTAGAGCCGGGAGACGAGTTCGCTACCGAGGAGCCCGTTGAGTTTGCTTGCGAGGATCCAGTCAACTCTGACAACTGTGCAGGCAAGATGATCATACCCTCGAAATCACTACTATCTTTGCTATGCTAGATTGCTCGCTCTTTTGCTTGCCACTGCTACGATGCCTACCATTTGCTTGTCAGCCTCCCAATTGCCATGTTGAACCTCTAACCCACCATTGTCCTAGCAAACCGTTGATTGGCTATGTTACCGCTTTGCTCAGCCCTTCTTATAGCGTTGTTAGTTGCAGGTGAAGATTGGAGCCGTTCCTTGTTGGAACATTTATTTTACTTGTTGGGATATCATTATATTGCTATGTTATCTTAATGCATCTATATACTTGGTAAAGGGTGGAAGGCTCGGCCTCTCGCCTAGTGTTTTGTTCCACTCTTGCCGCCCTAGTTTCCGTCATATCGGCGTTATGTTCCCGGATTGTTGCGTCCCTTACGCGGTTGGGCTATAATGGGAACCCCTTGATAGTTCGCCTTGATTAAAGCTTTTCCAGCAATGCCCAACATTGGTTTTACCATTTGCCACCTAGCCTCTTTTCCCTTGGGTTTCCGGAGCCCGTGGGTCATCGTATTTTAGCCCCCCTTGGGCCAGTGCTCCCTCTGAGTGTTGGTCCGAACTGAGCTGCCTGCGGGGCCACCTCGGGGAAACTTGAGGGTTGGTTTTACTCGTAGCTAGTCTCATCTGAGTGTGCCCTGAGAAAGAGATATGTGCAGCTCCTATCGGGATTTTTCGGCACATTCGGGCGGTGTTGCTGGACTTGTTTTAACCTGTCGAATCATCTTGTTGTACCGAGATACCGAGTCTGATCGGTGTGTCTTGGGTGGAGGTCTATTCCTTCGTTGACCGTGAGAGCTTGTTATGGGCTAAGTTGGGACCCCCCTGCAGGGATTGAACTTTCGAAAGCCGTGCCCGCGGTTATGGGCAGATGGGAATTTGTTAATGTCCGGTTGTAGATTACTTGAATTAAACTTAATTAAAATGAATCAACCGTGTGTGTTACCGTGATGGCCCCTTCCTGGCGGAGTCCGGGAAGTGGACACGGTGTTGGAGTTATGCTTGCGCAGGATGTTCCTTTAGCTTCTCGCTCGTGCTTCGCCTTCTCTTCTCGCTCTCTTTTGCGTATAAGTTAGCCACCACATATGCTAGTCGCTTGCTGCAGCTCCACATATATTTGCCTTATCCTGTCCCATAAGCTTAAATAGTCTTGATCGCGTGGGTGTGAGATTGCTGAGTCCCTGTGGCTCACAGATACTACAACTCCAGATGCAGGTCCAGGTGTTTCTGCTCCAGTTGACGATTACGAGCTCAAGTGGGAGTTCGACGAGGACTCTCAGCACTACTATGTGTCTTTTCCGGATGATCAGTAGTGGTGCCTAGTTGGGGTTATCGATTCAGGGCCTTGTCGCATGTTGGGGGTCTTTTCTATTTTGGCGCCGTAGTCGGGCCATGAGTGTTTGTTTGATGGATGTTATTTATGTACTCTGATGTGACGTGGCGAGTGTAAGCCAACTATGGTATCTCCCCCTTTTATTATATGTTACATGGGATGTTGTAATGATTGCCTGACTTGCGACATTGCTATCAATGCGGTTATGCCTCTAAGTCGTGCCTCGACACGTGGGAGCTATAGCCGCATCGAGGGCGTTACACCAATAGTGGAACCTGGATGTTCATATTGGCTCCTACATATTCTACGAAGATCTTTATTGGTCAAACCGCATAACAACATACGTTGTTCCCTTTGTCATCGGTATGTTACTTGCCCGAGATTCGATCGTCGGTATCCAATACCTAGTTCAATCTCGTTACCAGCAAGTCTCTTTACTCGTTCCGTAATACATCATTCCGTAACTAACTCATTAGTTACAATGCTTGCAAGGCTTAAGTGATGTGTATTACCGAGAGGGCCCAGAGATACCTCTTCAACAATCAGAGTGACAAAACCTAATCTCGAATTACGCCAACCCAACATGTACCTTTGGAGACACCTGTAGAGCACCTTTATAATCACCCAGTTACGTTGTGACGTTTGGTAGCACACAAGGTGTTCCTCTGGTAAACGGGAGTTGCATAATCTCATAGTTGTAGGAACTTTGTATAAGTCATGAAGAAAGCAATAGCAACATACTAAACGATCAAGTGCTAGGCTAACAGAATGGGTCAAGTCAATCACATCATTCTCCTAATGATGTGATCCCGTTAATCAAATGACAACACATGTCTATGGATAGGAAACATAACCATCTTTGATTCAATGAGCTAGTCAAGTAGAGGCATACTAGTGACACTATGTTTGTCTATGTATTCACACATGTATTATGTTTCCGGTTAATACAACTCTAGCATGAATAATAAACATTTATCATGATATAAGGAAATAAATAATAACTTTATTATTGCCTCTAGGGCATATTTCCTTCAGTCTCCCACTTGCACTAGAGTCAATAATCTAGTTCACATCGCCATGTGATTTAACATCAATAGTTCACATCTTTATGTGGTTAACACCCATAGTTCACATCGACATGTGACCAACACCCAAAGGGTTTACTAGAGTCAGTAATCTAGTTCACATCTCTATGTGATTAATACCCAAAGAGTACTAAGGTGTGATCATGTTTTGCTTGTGAGATAATTTTAGTCAACGGGTCTGTCACATTCAGATCCGTAAGCATTTTGCAAATTCCTATGTCTACAATGCTCTGCACGGAGCTACTCTAGCTAATTGCTCCCACTTTCAATATGTATCCAGATGGAGACTTAGAGTCATCTGGATCAGTGTAAAAGTTTGCACCGATGTAACTTTTACAACGAACTCTTTTATCACCTCCATAATCGAGAAATATCTCCTTAGTCCTCACTAAGGATATTCTTGACCGATGTCCAGTGATATACTATTAGATCAAAATTGTATTCCTTTGTTAAACTCAGAGCAAGGTATACAATAGGTCTGGTTCACAGCATAGAATACTTTATAGAACCTATGACTGAGGCATAGGGAATGACTTTTCATTCTCTTTCTATTTTCTGCCATGGTCGGGTCTTGAGTCTTACTCAACTTCATACCTTGCAACACAGGCAAGAAGTCCTTCTTTGACTGTTCCATTTTGAACTACTTCAAAATCTTGTCAAGGTATGTATTCATTGAAAAACTTATCAAGCGTCTTGATCTATCTCTATAGATCTTGATGCTCAATATGTATGCAGCTTCACCGAGATCTTTCTTTGAAAAACTCCTTTCAAACACTCCTTTATGCTTTGCAGAATAATTCTACATTATTTCCAATCAACAATATGTCATTCACATATACTTATCGGAAAGGCTGTAGTGCTCCCACTCACTTTCTTGTAAATACAGGCCTTTCCAAAAGTCTGTATAAAACCATATGCTTTGATCAACTCACCAAAGCGTATATTCCAACTCCGAGATGCTTGCACCAGTCCATTGATGGATCGCTGGAGCTTGTACATTTTGTTAGCACCTTCAGGATTGACAAAACCTTCTGGTTGCATCATATACAACTCTTCTTTTAAGAAAACCGCTAAGGAATGCAGTTTTGACATCCATTTGCCAAATTTCATAAAATGTGGCAATTGCCAACATGATTCGGACAGACTTAAGCATCGCTACACTTGAGAAAATCTCATTGTAGTCAACACCTTGAACTTGTCAAAAACCTTTTTGCGACAAGTCGAGCTTTGTAGATAGTAACACTACTATCAGCGTCCGTCTTCTTCTTGAAGATCCATTTATTTTCTATGGCTTGCCGATCATCCGGCAAGTCCACCAAAGTCCATACTTTGTTCTCATACATGAATCATATCTCAGATTTTATGGCCTCAAGCCATTTCACGGAATCTGAGCTCATCATCGCTTCCTCATAGTTCGTAGGTTCATCATGGTCTAGTAACATGACTTCCAGAACACGATTACCGTACCACTCTAGTGCGGATCTTACTCTGGAAGACCTACGAGGTTTGGTAGCAACTTGATCTGAAGTTTCATGATCATCATTAGTTTCCTCACTAATTGGTGTAGGAATCACTGGAACTGATTTCTGTGATGAACTACTTTCCAATTCGGGAGAAGGTACAAATTACCTTATCAAGCTCTACTTTCCTCCCACTCACTTCTTTCGAGAGAAACTCCTTCTCTAGAAAGGATCCATACTTAGCAATGAATGTTTTGCCTTCGGATCTGTGATAGAAGGTGTACCCAACAGTTTCCTTTGGGTATTCTATGAAGACGCACTTCTCCGATTTGGGTTCGAGCTTATCAAGTTGAAACCTATTTCACATAAGCATCGCAACTCCAAACTTTAAGAAACGACAGCTTAGGTTTACTGCTAAACCATAGTTCAAACGGTGTCGTCTCAATGGATTTAGATGGTGCCCTATTTAAAGTGAATGCAGCTATCTCTAATGCATAACCCCAAAATGATAGTGGTAAATCGGTAAGATACATCATAGATCGCACCATATCCAATAAAGTGCGGTTACGATGTTCGGACACACCATTACGCTATGGTGTTCCATGTGGCATGAGCTGTGAAACTATTCCACATTGTTTAAAATGAATACCAAACTCGTAACTCAAATATTCGTCTCCGCAATCAGATCGCAGAAATTTTGTTTTCTTGTTACGATGATTTTCCACTTCACTCTGAAATTCTTTGAACCTTTCAACTATTTCAGACTTATGTTTCATCAAGTAGATATACTCATATCTGCTCAAATCATCTTGTGAAGGTCACAAAATAACGATACTTGCCACGAGCATCAACACTCATTGGATCGCATACATCGGTATGTATTATTTCCAACAAGTCAGTAGCTCGTTCCATTGTTCTGAAGAACGGAGTTTTAGTCATCTTGCCCATGAGGCATGGTTCGCAAGCATCAAGTGATTCATAATCAAGAGATTCCAAAAGCCCATCAGCATGGAGTTTCTTCATGCGCTTTACACCAATATGACCTAAACGGCAGTGCCATAAATAAGTTGCACTATCATTATTAACTTTACATCTTTTGGTTTTAATATTATGAATATGTGTATCACACGATCGAGATCGAACAAACCATTTTCATTGGGTGTATGACCATTGAAGGTTTTATTCATGTAAACATAACAACAATTCTTCTCTAACTTACATGAATAACCTTATTGCAATAAACATGATCAAATCATATTCATGCTCAATGCAAACGCCAAATAACATTTATTTAGGTTTAACACTAATCCTGAAAGTGTAGGGAGTGTGCGATGATGATCATATCAATCTTGGAACTACTTCCAACACTCATCGTTACTTCCCCTTCAACTAGTCTTTGTTTATTCTGTAACTCCTGTTTCGAGTTACTAATCTTAGCAACCGAACAAGTATCAAATAATCAGGGGCTACTATAAACATTAGTAAGACACACATCAATAACCTGTATATCAAATATACCCTTGTTCACTTTACCATCCTTCTTATCCACCAAATATTCAGGGCATTTCCGCTTCCAGTGACCATTTCCTTTGCAGTGTAAGCACTCAGTTTCAGGCTTTGGTCCAGCTGCGGGCTTCTTCGTGGGAGTGACAACTTGCTTGCCATTCTGCTTGAAGTTCCCTTTCTTTCCCTTTGCCCTTTTCTTGAAACTAGTGGTCTTGTCAATCATCAACACTTGATGCTCTTTCTTGATTTCTACCTTCGTCGATTTCAACATCAGAAGAGCTCGGGAATCGTTTTCGTCATTCCTTGCATACTATAGTTCATCACGAAGTTCTAGTAACTTGGTGATGGTGAATAGAGAACTCTGTCAATCACTATCTTATCTAGAAGGTTAACTCCCACTTGATTCAAGCGATTGTAGTACCCAGATAATTTGAGCACATGTTCACTAGTTGAGCGATTCTCCTCCATCTTTTAGCTATAGAACTTACTGGAGACTTCATATCTCTCAACTTGGGTATTTGCTTGAAATATTAACTTCAATTCCTGGAACATCTCATATGCTCCATGACGTTCAAAACGTCTTTGAAGTCCCGATTCTAAGCCGTTAAGCATGATGCACTAAACTATCAAGTAGTCATCATATTGAGCTAGCCAAACGTTCATAACGTCTGCATCTACTCCTGCAATAGGTCTGTCACCTAGCGGTGCATTAAGGACATAATTCTTCTGTGCAGCAATGAGGATAAACCTCAGATCACGGGTCCAGTCCGCATCATTGCTACTAACATCTTTCAACACAATTTTCTCTAGGAACATATCAAAATAAACGTATGAAAGCAACAACGCGAGCTATTGATCTACAACATAATTTGCAAAATACTACCAGGACTAAGTTCATGATAAATTTAAGTTCAATTAATCATTTTACTTAAGAACTCCCACTTAGACAAACATCTCTCTAGTCATCTAAGTGATCACGTGATCCAAATCAACTAAACCATGTCCGATCATCACGTGAGATGGAGTAGTTTTCAATGGTGAACATCACTATGTTGATCATATCTACTATATGATTCACGCTCGACCTTTCGGTCTCCGTGTTCCGAGGCCATATCTGCATATGCTAGGCTCGTCAAGTTTAACCTGAGTATTCTGCGTGTGCAAAACTGGCTTGCACCCGTTGTAGATGGACGTAGAGCTTATCACACCCGATCATCACGTGGTGTCTGGGCACGACGAACTTTGGCAACGGTGCATACTCAGGGAGAACACTTCTTGATAATTTTTAGTGAGAGATCATCTTAAAATGCTACCGTCAATCAAAGCAAGATAAGATGCATAAAGGATAAACATCACATGCAATCAATATAAGTGATATGATATGGCCATCATCATCTTGTGCTTGTGATCTCCATCTCCGAAGCACCGTCGTGATCACCATCGTTACCGGCGCGACACCTTGATCTCCATCGAAGCATCGTTGTCGTTTACGCCATCTATTGCTTCTACGACTATCGCTACCGCTTAGTGATAAAGTAAAGCAATTACAGGGCGTTTGCATTTCATACAATAAAGCGACAACCATATGGCTCCTGCCAGTTGCCGATAACTTCGGTTACAAAACATGATCATCTCATACAATAAAATATAGTATCACATCTTGACCATATCACATCACAACATGCCCTGCAAAAACAAGTTAGACGTCCTCTACTTTGTTGTTGCAAGTTTTACGTGGCTGCTACGGGCTTAGCAAGAACCGTTCTTACCTATGCATCGAAACCACAACGATAGTTCGTCAAGTTAGTGTTGTTTTAACCTTCGCAAGGACCGGGCGTAGCCACACTCGATTCAGCTAAAGTGAGAGAGACAGACACCCGCCAGCCACCTTTAAGCACAAGTGCTCGTAACAGTGAAACCAGTCTCGCGTAAGCGTACGCGTAATGTCGGTCCGGGCCGCTTCATCTCACAATACCACCGAACCAAAGTATGACATGCTGGTAAGTAGTATGACTTGTATCGCCCACAACTCACTTGTGTTCTACTCGTGCATATGACATCTACGCATAAAACCTGGCTCGGATACCACTGTTGGGAACGCAGTAATTTCAAAAAAATTCCTACCCACACGCAAGATCATGGTGATGCATAGCAACGAGAGAGGAGAGTGTGTCCACGTACCCTTGTAGACCGAAAGCGGAAGCGTTATGACAACGCGGTTGATGTAGTCGTACGTCTTCACGATCCGACCGATCCAAGCACCGATCGTACGGCACCTCCGTGTTCTGCACACGTTCAGCTCGATGACGTTCCCCGGACTCCGATCCAGCAGGGTGTCGCGGATGAGTTCCGTCAGCACGACGGCGTGGTGACGATGATAATGTTCTACCGGCGCAGGGCTTCGCCTAAACTCCGCGGCGATTGACCGAGGTGGAATATGGTGGAGGGGGGCACCGCACACGGCTAAGGAACGATCCGTAGATCAACTTGTGTGTCCATGGGGTGCCCCCTGCCCCCGTATATAAAGGAGTGGAGGAGGGGAGGGCCGGCCCTCTCTATGGCGCGCCCTAGGGGAGTCCTACTCCCACCGGGAGTAGGATTCCCCCTTTCCTAGTCCAACTAGGTGTCCTTCCAAGTAGTAGGAGTAGGAGACAAGGAAGGGGAAGAGGGAAGAGAAGGAAGGAGGGGGCGCCGCCCCTCCCCCTAGTCCAATTCGGACTAGTCAATGGGGGGGGGGGCGCGGCCTGCCTCTCCCTCTCCCCTAAAGCCCAATAAGGCCCATATAATTCTTCCCCCGTATTCCCGTAACTCCCCGGTACTCCGAAAAATACCCGAATCACTCGGAACATTTCCGTACTTCGAATACAGTCGTCCAATATATCGATCTTTACGTCTCGACCATTTCGAGACTCCTCGTCATGTCCCCGATCTCATCCGGGACTCCGAACTCCTTCGGTACATCAAAACTTATAAACTCATAATAAAGCTGTCATCGTAACGTTAAGCGTGCGGACCCTACGGGTTCGAGAACTATGTAGACATGACCTAGAATTGTTTCCGGTCAATAACCAATAGTGGAACCTGGATGTTCATATTGGCTCCAGCATATTCTACGAAGATCTTTATCGGTCAAACCGCATAACAATATACGTTGTTCCCTTTGTCATCGGTATGTTACTTGCCCGAGATTCGATCGTCGGTATCCAATACCTAGTTCAATCTCGTTACCAGCAAGTCTCTTTACTCGTTCCGTAATACATCATTCCGTAACTAACTCATTAGTTACAATGCTTGCAAGGCTTAAGTGATGTGTATTACCGAGAGGGCCCAGAGACACCTCTCCGACAATCGGAGTGACAAAACCTAATCTCGTATTACGCCAACCCAACATGTACCTTTGGAGACACATGTAGAGCACCTTTATAATCACCCAGTTACGTTGTGACGTTTGGTAGCACACAAGGTGTTCCTCTGGTAAACGGGAGTTGCATAATCTCATAGTTGTAGGAACTTTGTATAAGTCATGAAGAAAGCAATAGCAACATACTAAATGATCAAGTGCTAGGCTAACAAAATGGGTCAAGTCAATCACATCATTCTCCTAATGATGTGATCCCATTAATCAAATGACAACACATGTCTATGGTTAGGAAACATAACCATCTTTGATTCAAGGAGCTAGTCAAGTAGAGGCATACTAGTGACACTATGTTTGTCTATGTATTCTCACATGTATTATGTTTCCGGTTAATACAACTCTAACATGAATAATAAACATTTATCATGATATAAGGAAATAAATAATAACTTTATTATTGCCTCTAGGGCATATTTCCTTCAGCGGGGCCGCGCGCGACGGGGCGGGCGGACTGGGGCGATCGTCGGCGGCGGCGGCGGACGCACCTGTCTGCGCGTGCGTGGCTGCTGCCTGCTGCTCGTTGCCTAGCTAGGTCTGCGATTGGGATGGGCATCGAGCGAGTTGGAGTCCTGGGGAGCAACTAATTAACGAGCGCTCCTCCGGGAGCCTCGCAAGGATCAGCGCCACTTGGCGCGCTCTCGGCCATTTGCCACGTGTCGTGCTCTGGGCACTCCCTCCGGATTTTGTTTTCTTTATTTTTCCGCACGCGTTTTCGGCTTTTTAAACAGTTTTTTTCTGGTTTTTTGACGTTTTGGTTTTCTACCGGTCTTCCCTAGCTTTTGACCAATTTTTTTTTGAAAAAAATAATTTTTCTGCGCAAAAAAACGTAATTTTTTTTCGCGAGGGTCACGGTTTTGTTTTAGAGAGAGGCACGGTTGTGCTTTCGCGAGAGGCACGGCCGTGCCTCTTGGAAACGGGAAAAAAGACATGTTTTCTGGGTTTTTTTTGTTTTGTGAGAGGCACGGTTTTGCTTCCGGGAGAGGCACGGTTGTGCTTTCACGAGAGGCACGGGCGTGCCTCTTTCGGAAAGGGAAAAAACGCGTTTTCTGTTTTTTTTCTTTTGCGAGAGGCATGGTTTTGCTTCCACAAGAGGCACGGTTGTGCTTTCGCGAGAGGCACGGGCGTGCCTCTTTCGGAAAGGAAAAAAAACGCGTTTTCTCTTTTT
>NC_057801.1:146870273-146871324 GCF_018294505.1 Triticum aestivum
ACGGGCGTGCCTCTTTCGGAAAGGGAAAAAACGTGTTTTTTGTTTTTTTTTCTTTCGCGAGAGGCACGGTTTTGCTTCCGTGAAAGGCACGGTTGTACTTTTCGCGAGAGGCACGGGCGTGCCTCTTTCGGAAAGGGAAAAAACGCGTTTTCTGTTTTTTTTATTTCGCGAGAGGCACGGTTTTGCTTTCGCGAGAGGCACGGTTATGATTTCGTCAGAGGCACGGGCGTGCCTTTTTCGGAAAGGGAAAAAAATCCGTGTTTCCGGTTCGGTTTTTTCATCGGGTTTTTTCATCCGGTTTTTTCGTGAAAAAAAGTTCGTCAAAACCTATCAACATGGGATCTAGTTTTGAAGATCTCGATGCGAGGAATCCAACGGCGAAAGCGGTTCGAGATTTGGACGCACGGTTTAAGAGATAAAACGATTTGAATAAACAATTTTTTTTTAAAGAAAAACTCCCAGGTTGCGACAAGTGGCGCACATGCAACGCGCCACTTGTCGCAACCGGAAGAAGTTGGAGTAATCTCCGCAAGGAGTACTCCTTAACTAGTGATTTCGGAAGTCCTGGACGAGGCCTGTGTGAGTGTGTTGGGCTGGGCCCTGGCTATTAGTTGGGCTAAGCCCCGGGCCCAATTCGAAAACAACCTAGGTGGAGCAATAACTAAAAAAAAGCCACGCCCCGGGCCTGGGCCCTGGGGGCCTGGGGCCCATATCCGCCCCTGGTCCTCCGGCGGCCAGGGGCGGATCCCGAGAGAAAATAACCAGATGTCCCAGTGTAAAATCACTCATACTTTACATCTAAAAACAGGGTGTCACACACTACACTATATACAAAATTACCAAGGAACACAATTTTGCAACCCGTGTCCTGTGCACCCGAGAACCTGAATGTGGGTACGCCCCTGCCCCCGGCCGCGCACCGCCCTAACCAACGCGTGAAGCTCGGGAAAAGCCTCCGACATCATCGGGTCCCAAACGTTGAGACGGAGAGCAGGTTGAGTATGGATGGAGTATGAAGATGAATAGGTTTTGCAGAATGGAAAGGGGAGAC
>NC_057801.1:146871565-146873014 GCF_018294505.1 Triticum aestivum
GGGTGACTGCCCGACTGGAGTACACGCAGTAGAGCATGGTCATGGACCATGTTTCATGTACCAGACGAGATTCATCGGGTGACTGCCCGACTGGAGTACACGCAGTAGAGCATGGTCATGGACCATGTTTCATGTACCATGGTCATAAGTATGTGCCCATGCCTGCCGAGTCGAGCCTCTCATGCTAGACCCGATTCAAACCATGGGAGCAAAACAAAGCATAAACAAGTTACTTACATGCATGGTCAATGCTGTTGGATTAAGTGTCTGCAAAGTGAAATTCCAGCGGAACCCCTTTTTATTGGGTATCTCGTTGCCATAGGATAGAGTAAGGAGGTTCGTGCTGTATTTGGTGGTGAAGTGTATATGAGAATCGCTGTACCGAACCGGCACCCATGTGTACACGCTTACATATTCAATACGGTATCAATAGCACCCCCGATAAAATATCTAGGTCACCGGGCTTATTAGCACGGGTCGTTATGACCTAAGTTGACGTCTGACAGTGACGAGAAAGGGAAGGGAGTTATGAGACATCTCGTCGCCTTCCATGTTTTCCAACGCATACAGTCGAGTGGCACGTGTGGCTTTCATGAGTCTGGCTCAGGAAAAAAGACCAATCCGATCGCCCCCCTCAGCCTGCGCTAGGAGTGCTTTAAGGTTCATGGGTCTGATTGACCCTCGTGTGGGCTACCAAACGTGCCCAAAGAGCAAGCGTGAGAGAGGAGGAGAAAGGCGGTGAGTGGCCGGTCTGGGGTGCGACTATGCCCCGCCTATTGCGAGGCAGAAGCCTGCCTCGCCTATAGGGTGCCATTGGTGGGCTGGCCTAGTAGGACGTCCACGTCATGCCGACATCATCTGTTCTTTTTGGTTTTTAATTTTAAATATATTTTAAATGCATATATATTAGAAAAACATAAATTTACTTAGCAAATTAGAAAAATGAAAATGTTAACATAGTATAAAAAATTAGCGTAATTTAAAAAAAATGTTGATAACTTTAATAAAAATGTTTGTGACAATGAAAAAATGTGTCCACATTTCAAAAAAATATGCAATTTTTTTGAAAATTCTTTATACAATGTAATACAAAATATCAGCGGAGCATAACTTGTTTTTCATACCATTAAAAAATGTACATGAAATTTTATGGAAATATTCCTACATTAAATGTTGATGACATTGAAAAAGTTTCAAAAAAAAAATTATACAGTGTATATAAAATGTACAACTTGTATTTTTAAAAATGTTACCGTGTATCAAAAAAGTGTTTAGAAACATATATTTTAAACATATACATCATGTGTTTGAAGATGTCCAACATGCATCAAAAAAATGTTTCACGTGTGCTCTCAAAATGTACATTCTATATGTAGGGAAAAAGTAGATATGATTTAAAAAAAAACATGATAGAACACAAAAAAAAGCAAAGCAACCAAAGAAAACAAA
>NC_057801.1:146873318-146906252 GCF_018294505.1 Triticum aestivum
ACAATGAACACACATCCGACCTCTACATAGTTATGCACGAAACCAACACAAACACACAGAAAAAAAAACAAATATCACAAAGGAGGAAAGGAAAGCCGTGAAAACCCAGTGAGAAAACAGAGATAACCAAAGTAAAATGAAAAACAAACCGAAAGAAAACCGTGAAAAGACAAATAAAAACAACAAAAAAAGAAAACGAAAACGAAGGAAAGAAAGAAAAACCGGATGAAGCGAACTTACAGCCCAGTACGAGCGACAGCGAGACTACCATGCTAAATGGGCCAGCCCGTTAGTTGTGGCCCGTCTGGGTACTGGAAAGAAATCGGGCCAGCCTTTGTTTTGGATGCGGACCAAAAAAGACACGGGTCCGTACTAGCGGGCCGAGTTCCAGTAATGAAAATAGGAGCCTCGGAGAGGATAAACCACACGCGAACATTGTCTAAAAAAAACACGAAGAGAATCGAAAGTCTCTCTCGATAAAAAACAAAAACAAAAAGGAAACAAGACGAAGAGGATCGAGGAGCCGTCGGCGAGAAAAAGACCTGGGAGCGGAATAATCCACTCCGATGGCGGCAGCGCTTCGTTCTGCGGCGAGGAAGATCTGCGGTCACGCCTTTGAGCGACCGCATGCGCTTCTCAGGACGGCCGCTTCAGCTGCCATCAAGGAGGAACAGTGGCGGCTGCTGGCAAGGATTGGCCATGGCCGAAGCTCACTTCGCCGGTTCACCTCCTCCGAGTCACCAAGTTTTCTTAATAATAAGAACAAGGTACGCACACGCTTTCCAGCGGCAGAGCTTTTTTTTAGGGAATTTTTGGGTAAAACAATACAAGCGTAGAACTTTGACCCGGAAGTCTCTGATCCCATCTTCCACTTCCACACTTGGAGCGTATCAGACTTTGATGACTCCTAGTGGCGAGGGAAGCGTCAGTTTTGCCCCTTGAGCGTCTCATTTACTCTCTAGCTCTCGGCTTTCTTCTCGCAGTCGAAGCGGTAGCGGTACTTGAGCGAGCTAATTCAGACCTTTTTTTTAATGTTGCGATCACATGGTTTTCGCAAATGTACGCGATTGAGATTCCAAGCAGGTGATTTCAATCGCCGCTATATGTCACTTCTGGATCCCCCTTTTTCGTGCTAATGCAAAATTGATGGATTTGGACAATATGGCATGAAATTAACAAAATCAGATCTAGGGCTGTATTCCCCCTTTTTCGTGTTGAGATCCAAATATCATACTATGCGGCAAAACGAAATTAGTACTCCGAGTATGTTAACTGGCTAACTATTTTTGGGAGTCATGATTCTTTTTATTCCTTTTCTCTACCTTTGTACTCTGCTAATTTGTTTCTTTCCATTATGGCTTTGCTGGCTATTCTTATAAGGAATGTTTATCAGTGCAAAACTGTCATTTATATTGTGTTGTACCTTGGAAATTTGGGGCCCAGAGTGAAAATAACAATTCAACCTGACTATAAAATTTTCCAAATTCTGAATGTATGAATGGAAGCAGAAATAGAAAATCCCGTGATTTATAAGATTATTTTATCCCCGTAATTTTTAGGTTGTAGATATAATTGTCTACTTTAACACTAAGCATAACTGCTTACTATAATTGATTATTTTATATTGATTAAAGTGCGTGCGGCAGGGTTGCAGATATTTTTCTCAAAAAGGAATGAATGGTCTTATGAAACACAATGCTTCTTCAAATCTTCTGGTTATGAGATGGTGAGTTATACGAATATATCATGCAATGAATTTATTTGTCCCTTTTTTGATTTCTCACTTATTTAAGGTGAAGGACTTTTCAAAATTGAGCTTTGATTGTAAATTTCTTGTACAATACCATTTAGATTTGTAAATCGCAACAATACCAAGTTCTTTTAAATTATGGAACAAAATCATAGCAATCTTTTATCATAAAATCCATTGCTTGAAATGTTCGACGTGATTGAACCCTATATTCGAAATGCATAATTTCGTTCATTGGAAAAATTTGAAAAAGTATGAACCAACTCAATACTAGTTCTTATACAATGTTCCATATTGGATACCCGTTAAACTTCTATATATTTATAATTTTAATAATTTGGCATGGTTTGCAAGTAATTATGCTATTTCAAAGTTTTTAATTTGGTTTATAAACTCAGTAACACCTAGTACAATATTGTTGAGATTTTTTTTGCAACACTTCTACCTCATAACTGAGGAATGTGCTCACATAGTTATGCAATAACTTTCCTTTTTCCCAGGTTATCAAGCGAGCGGTCATTGAAGTCGCGCTCGTGTAGCTTATTATCAGTCTCCGAAGACAAACCACCTACTTACTTTGTGTTTTCAAGATTTATTTGTTTGGCAATGATGTCCTTGTATATCTTAACACTTGGTCATGTGTCGATCCTCTACTATAAGTCAACCATGAGTGTCGTAGAGGATGACTAGTTTGCCACAGTGTACTTGAACTTGGATGTGTCAGAACTTGTGTTCCATTCAGCTTTTACCTTATCTAGTGCATTATGTCATCCATCCATGTAAGGTATGACCAATGCATAGCCTCATGGTGATGCCCCGTGTGCCATGTAGGATCGGAGGTCAGGGAAAGTAGGTTCGGATAGGGTAGCGGGATCCTCTGCAAGAGGCGGGTGCTTGGGAAGAAAAAGTGTGGTCCGATGTAAAAAGCTGAAAAAGTTGGAGTAAAGAGTAGAGATGCATATGTATTAAAGTTTCTATTTTCCATTACTTGATGATGCCCATTAGTGGTAGCTTGCATTGAGAAAAAATCAATGTAGTTGCCTCAGCTACTTTTTCTCATGAGGCATATGTATCCATATGCCACCATTGTACATGCCCCAACATGGAGGCAGCATCAAGATACTGCTACCATACATCCATATATATGTAGGAGAGCTAGGGCCATCGGTGGCACTAATTACGGTCCAACCCCACATATTGCCTGTCTCTTCATCCGTCAGAATTTTCTCTTCTCTTCCCAACTTGCTACTGAAGGAAATATGCCCTAGAGGCAATAATAAAGTTGTTATTTTATATTATCTTATATGATGATAAATGTTTATTACTCATGCTAAAATTGTATTAACCGGAAACTTGATACATGTGTGGATACATAGACAAAATACTGTGTCCCTAGTAAGCCTCTACTAGACTAGCTTGTTGATCAAAGATGGTTAAGTTTCCTAACCATATACATGTGTTGTCATTTGATGAACGGGATCACATCACTAGGAGAATGATGTGATAGACAAGACCCATTCGTTAGCTTAGCATTATGATCGTTCAGTTTTTTTGTTATTGTTTTTTTCATGTCAAATACATATTCCTTCGACTATGAGATTATGCAACTCCCGGATACCGGAGGAATGCCTTATGTGCTCTCAAACGTCACAACGTAACTAGATGATTATAAAGATGCTCTACAGGCATCTCCGAAGGTGTTTGTTGGGTTGGCATAGATCGAGATTAGGATTTGTCACTCCGAGTATCAGAGAGGTATCTCTGGGCCCTCTCGGTAATACACATCATAAGAAGCCTTGCAAGCAAAGTAACTAATGAGTTAGTTACAAGATGATGTATTATGGAACGAGTAAAGAGACTTGCCAGTAACAAGATTGAACTAGGTATGAAGATACCGACGATTGAATCTCGGGCAAGTAACATACCGATGACAAAGGGAATAACGTATGTTGTCATGACGGTTCGACCGATAAAGATCTTCGTAGAATATGTGGGAGCCAGTATGAGCACCCAGGTTCCGCTATTGGTTATTGACCAGAGAGGTGTCTCGGTCATGTCTACATAGTTCTCGAACCCATAGGGTCCGCACGCTTAACGTTCGATGACGATATTGTATTATATGAGTTATGTGATTCGGTGACCGAATGTTTTTCGGAGTACCGGATGAGATCACGGACATGACGAGGAGTCTCTAAATGGTCGAGAGGTAAAGATTGATATATAGGACGAAGGTATTCGGGCACCGGAAGTGTTCCGGATGGTACCAGGTACATATCGGGTCACTGGAAGGGGTTTCGGGTACCCCCGGCAAAAGATATGGGCCTATTGGGCCAAGAGGGGAAACGCACCAGCCACAAGGGGCTCGTGCGGCCCCATATGGGTCGGCTAAAGAGGAGAAGGAAAGAGCGAAAGGGAAAAAGGAAAAATAGGAAGTACCACTTCCTTCTTCCCCCTTTCCTTCCCCCTCCGGCTATTTATGGAAGGGGGGCGCCACTTGGGAAAACCCCAAGTAGGATTCAGATCCTACTTGGGGCGCCCCATGGCCGCCCCCTCTCCCTCCAACCTATATATATGTGAGGGGGTGCCCTAGCACAACACAACATCAAATGTTAGCCGTGTGCGGTGCCCCCCTCCATAGTTTACACCCCCGGTCATATTCTCGTGGTGCTTAGGTGATGCCCTGTGCGGATCACTTCACTATCACCATCACCACACCGTCCTGTTGACAGAACTCATCTACTACCTCGACACCTTGCTGGATCAAGAAGGCAAGGGACGTCAAAGGGCTGAACGTGTACAGAACTCGAAGGTGTTGTACGTTCGGTACTTGATCGGTCGGAGCTAGAAGAAGTTCGACTACATCAACCGCGTTGTCAAACGCTTCCGCTTACGGTCTACGAGGGTACGTAGACACACTCTCCCCCTCTCGTTGCTATGCATCTCCTAGATATATCTTGCGTGAGTGTAGGATTTTTCTTGAAATTGCATGCTACATTCCCTAAAGTGGCATCTGAGCCAGGTCGATGCATATGCACGAGTAGAACACAATCGTTGTGGGCGGTGATCGTCATACATCTTACCACCAATGTCTTATTTTGATTCGGCGGTATTGTTGGATGAAGCGGCCCAGACCAACCTTACATGACCACGATCATGAGACCGGTCCACCGATAGACATGCAACTAGTTTTGCAAAAAGGTGGCTGGCGGGTGTTTGTTTCTCCTACTTTAGTTGAATCGAATTTGACTGCGGCTGGTCCTTGTTGAAGGTTAAACAACAAACTTGATAAATCACCGTTGTGGTTTTTGTGCCATAGGTAAGATCGGTTATTGCTAGAAGCCCGTAGCAGACACGTAAAACTTGCAACAACAAAGTAGAGGACGTCTAACTTGTTTTTGCAAGGCATGTTGTGATGTGATATGGTCAAGATATGATGCGATATACATTATTGTATGAGATGATCATGTTTTGTAAAAGTTATCGGCAAGCAGTAGGAGCCTTATGGTTGTCTCTTTATTGTATGAAATGCAAACACCATGTAATTGCTTTACTTTGTCACCATGCGTTAGCGATTGTTGTAGAAGCAATTGTTGGCGAGACAACCACAACACAACAATGGAGATCAAGGTGTCGAGCCAGTGAAGATGGAGATCATGATGATGCTTTGGAGATGGAGATCAAAAGCACAAGATGATGATGGACATATCATGTCACATATTTTGATTACACATGATGTTTATCTTTTATGCATCTTATTTTGCTTAGTAAGACGGTAGCATTATAAGATCATCCCTTAACTAAATTTCAAGGTATAAGTGTTCTCCCTGAGTATGCACCGTTGCGACAGTTCGTTGTGCTCAGACACCACGGGATGATCGGGTGTGATAGGCTCTACGTTCACATACAACGGGTGCAAGACAGTTTTGCAGATGCGGAATACTCGGGTTAAGCTTGACGAGCCTAGCATTTACAGACATGGACTCAGAACACTGGAGACAAAAAGGTCGAATGTGAATCATATAGTAGATATGATCAACATAGAGATGTTCACCATTGATGACTACTCCATCTCACGTGATGATCAGACATGGTTTAGTTGGTTTGGATCATGTTACACTTAGATGACTTGAGGGATGTCAGTTTTAAGTAATTTGATTAATTGAACTTTAATTTATCATGAACTTAGTCCTGATAGTATTTGCGAATTATGTTGTAGATCAACAGCTCACGTTATAGCTCCCTTATGATTTTTTATATTTCCCTAGGGAAAACTAAGTTGAAAGATGATAGTAGCAATGATGCAGACTAGGTCCGTGATATGAGGATTATCCTCATTGTTGCACAGAAGAATTATGTCATTAATGCACCGCTAGGTAACAAACCTAATGCAGGAGTAGATGCAGACGTTATAAACGTTTGGCAAGCTTGATATGATGACTACTTGATAGTTTAGTGCACCATGCTTTACGGCTTAGAACCGAGACTTCAAAAACCGTTTTGAACGCCACGGAGCATATGAGATGTTCCAAGAGCCGAAATTAGTATTTCAGACTCATGCCCGTGTCGAGAGGTATGAGACATCTAACAAGTACATTGCCTACAAGATGGAGGAGAATAGCTCAGCTATTGAGCATGTGCTCAGAATGTCTGGGTACTACAATCGCTTGAATCAAGTGGGAGTTAATCTTCTAGATAAGATAGTGATTGACAGAGTTCTCTAGTCACTATCACTAAGCTACTAGAACTTCGTGATGAACTATAATATGCAAGGGATGGCGAAAACGATTTTCAAGCTTTTCGTGATGCTGAAATCGGCGAAGGTAGAAATCAAGAAAGAGCATCAAGTGTTGATGGATAACAAGACCACTAGTTTCAAGAAAAAGGACAAGGGAAAGAAAGGGAACTTCAAGAAGAATGGAAAGCAAGTTGTCACTCCCGTGAAGAAGCCCAAAGCTGGACCTAAGCCTGAAACGGAGTGCTTCTACTGCAAAGGAAATGGTCACTAGAAGCGGAACTACCCCAAATATTTGGCAGATAAGAAGGATGGGAAAGTGAACAAAGGTATATTTGATACACATGTTATTGATGTGTACCTTACTAGTGCTCGTAGTAGCCCTTGCGTATTTGATACATGTTCGGTTGCTAAGATTAGTAACTCTAAACAGGATTTGTAGAATCAATGGAGACTAGTTGAGGGTGAAGTGATGATGTGTGTTGGAAGTGGTTCCAAGAATGATATGATCATCATCACACACTCCCTATACTCTTGGGATTAGTGTTGAACCTAAATAAATGTTATTTGATGTTTGTGTTGAGCATTAACAAGATAGGATCGTGTTTATTGAAATATAGTTATTCATTTAAGACAAAGAATAATTATTGTTCTATTTATATGAATAGAACACTACAAAAAAAAGACACATCTCTGATATTTTGGGCCAAACAATTTTTTTCCTGTCATACTTATGACACTTCTATGACGATAATTTTGACAAAACCTGGTATCATCATAGATGTGGTGGGCTCCTACTTCTATGACAAAAAATCATGACAAAAAATGGGCTTTTCGTCCTGGGCGGTCCGGAGACGCAGCCGCATGACATTCTTTGGGCCGTGCATGACGGGAAAAATCGTGGTAAAAGCGAGGGCGAGGAAAATATCGGGGAGTTCCCAGTTACGGTGGGTGGTCGGGGGCCGAGCGATGCGTGTTTCTCTCGTACACGTACGCGCATGGGTGCAAGGCGTTGGGCTCTAACTAAACCCGAGTGAGGCATTCGCCTACTGAACCCGAGCGATTACACTACAGGCTACGCGTTACTGAACATGATCGAGCAATTCCTTCGTTTGCTACTGCTGCTAACTGAAGCCGATCGAACCTGCTGCCTCCTTCCCTTGATGAACAATGAGTGTTGTTGGGGGGTTGGATGAACAGTTCCCGGTTGGGGGTTGGATGAACAGGACCCCGTGGTGTTGCCGCTGGATGAACAGGACCCCGATCGATCGAGCCGGTTGGGCGTGGATGAACAGGAACCCGTGGAGGGCTGGATGAACAGGACCTCGTGGAGGGAAGGTTGAACAGTAGCCGTTGGAGGGCTGGTTGAATAGTAGCCGGTGGAGGGCTGGATGAACAGTAGCTTGTGGAGGGGTGGTTGAATAGGACCCCGTGGAGAGGGCTGGTTGAACAGTAGCCGGTGGAGGAGCGCACGGTAGAGGCTGGATGAATAGGAGCCCGTGGATGAACAATCGCAGGTGGAGGCTGGAGGAGGTCGATGGTGGATGAATAGTAGCCCGTGGAGGCTGGACGAGGTCGACGGTGGAGATGAACAGTATCCCGTCGAGTCCCCTTTTGCGGTACACCACACCCCTCTCGATGAAAGGACCCCCGTTTCGACCGTAGCACTCCAACATAAGTCTGTTTCCTCCATTTTGCGGTACGCCACACCCCTCCTGATCAACAAGACCCCGTTTCGGCCGTAGGAGGTCCAACACAAGTATGTTTCCTCCGTTTTGCGGTAAGCCAGACCCCTCTCGATGAACAGGATCCCGTTTCGAACGTGGCCGGTCGAACACAAGACCGTTTGCTCCGTTCTGTGGTACACCAGGCCTCATTTCCAGCGGTTGTTCCTTCCAAGCAGGTTAGCTCCCGATGAACAGCATGCGTTCCGTTGCCTCCCGATGAACACGACGCATTCCGTTGCCTCCCCATGAACAAGACGATGACGCAGTTTCTCTGTTCCGACCCAGCCATGTACACAAGCCCTGGCCGTACGTATGCGTGAGTAGGCATTCGAGACCCCGCCCGTATGTACGTACATGGCCGTATTTTCTTTCTTGCACCCTAGCCGTTGTACGTACGTGTACATGCTATGTGCGCGCCTCTACTACGACACGTGAGCGCCTCTACATCGACTAGTATGTACGTACACGTTCACGACGAGAATGAAAACGCTACGTATGCTTCGACCAGGCGGGTCCCGACTGTCAGGAACTTCCTTGTGTGCGAAGATGTAGCTGGCGGCTCCCAGCAGGCAGGGGGCGAATCATTTTTTTTGCCCATAATATGGACGCACTTCCTTGTGTGCGAAGATGTAGCTGGTAGCCTGGTAGGTCCCAACAGTCAGGGGGGAAACATTTTTTTGCAAAATACGATGGCCCGTCCGGTGGGTCCCTTCTATCAGGTGGAGGAATCATTATTTTTCACGTAATAAGGAGGCACTTCCTTGCTGCGGCTGTGGACCCAACTGTCAGCCTCTCCACGTATAGTACTCTTCCGAGGAAGTCGGTCGTTGACCACATTGACCACACCGCGCCGAGAGCACCAAGGCGATGGACGACGGAGAGGCCCGGGAAGGGGACGACGCGGAGCCGGGGAAGACGCGACAATGGATGTCCACGCGGAGAGGAGTACGAGGGTTCACTGGTTCGGCTACAGTGTGAGGCTGCCGTCGCCGCAAAATAACAGGGGGTGTGGGTGAGTAGAGGGATGGCCTGGCCAGTGGTGGGAGTAGTAGGGGGCGGTGAGGCGTCCGGGGCATCACAGCCGGCCACGGGAGGCAGGAGCACGCGACACGACCGCCGCTGGTTTGGGCGGCTGGAGCAAGAAGACCACAGGTTGAAGAAGCACTACGGCCGTTGGATGAACATCGTATGGTCACTGGAGCTAGAATCGTTCATATTGACTAAGTTGACAAAGCCCTCCGTCCCCGTCAATTAGTAGGCCCACAAGTTAGCCTCCCACTATGCTGAGTCCCAGCTAGTAGGGGGAGTATTCATTTTTTTGTGCGTAATAAGGAGGCACTTCCTTGCGTGCAAAGATATAGCTGGTGGGTCCGACCTGTCAGCGGGGGGAACGTTTTTTTCACGAAATACAGAGGCCCTTACGATGGGTCCTAGATGTCAAATGAAGGAATCATTCTTTTGCATGTAGTAAGGAGGCATTTCCTTGTGTGCGGCCGTGGACCCAGCTGTCAGCCTCTCCACGTACAGTCCACGTCTGATGGATGTCGTTCATTGACCACGTTGACTAGGCTGCGCCGAGAGCACCATGGTGGTGGACGACCGGGAGGCTTAGGAAGGGAACGACACAGAGCCGGGGAAGACTCAGCAGTGGTTGCCCACGCGGTGTCCCGAACTGTGCGTCTGAGGATTGAAGGTAACAAGGAGGCAGGTGACACGATATTTACCCAGGTTTGGGCCCTCTTAATGGAGATAATACCCTACTTCCTGCTTGATTGACTTTAATGAGTATAGGGGTTACAAGAGTTGATCTACCTCGAGATTGTAATGGATAAACCCTAGATGTCTAGCATGTATGATTGTGTTCGCCCTATGGACTAAACCCTCCAGTTTATATAGACAACGAAGGGATCTAGGGTTGTACAGAGTCGGTTACAGAGAAAGGATGGTGCATGATTCGAATGGCAAGCTTGCCATCCACGCAAAGGAGAGTCCCATCCGGGCACGGGGGAGGTCCTGCTATCTCGTATCTTCACAGCCCATCAGTCCTGCCCATGACACGTAGGTCGCCTCCCCGAGGACCCCATAGTCCAGGACTCCCTCAGTAGCCCCCGAACTGGCCTTCAATGACGATGTTGTATCCGGTTTCATGTCTTCGGCTTTGCAAGGTGAGTTCCTCATTGTGCTCCATATAGGTCGGCCTTTACATTTAAATATTGTACTCTTCAACTTCTGTGCCACCGTCGCCTCGGCTTCCACGTGTCAGATGAATGCGTAGGGTCTAATCATTTTTACAAATAACCCCTTGACCATGTAGGGAAGGCGCTTATTTAAAGAGATTGAATCTCAGATTCCATTCCTCTCCAGACGAAAATCCTTAGAGCTTGCCATAAGAAACCAACCAAAGATGGCCAACGCTCCTTGCTCTTCCTCGCATCCCCAAGGCCCTCAAGTAGGCGACTGGGAGAGTTCCTCGGTGCCTCACGCCCAATTGAACAACCTTCAGGCGCAGGGATACCTCCCCCCATCGAATCTAGTCCTCGTTCGGGCGGGATTAACTACTTTCAATGGTGAAGCCCTGGCAGAGAAATTCCCCAATCCCCATAAAGGGGAGTGGGTGTGCTTGGTTTCCTTCTTGCTGAGGGGCGTGGGATTTCCAATCCACCCTTTCCTCAGAGGTCTACTAGAGTATTATGGTCTCCAACTGCACAACCTCACGCCAGGCTCCATTCTACACATCGCAGGCTTTGTTGCTCCTTGCGAGCTGTTCCGAGGCTGCGAGGCCCATTTTGATTTATGGAGGAAATATTTTTGCCTCGTCTCCCGCTCCCAGAAGGGATCCATATTCGAGGTGGGCGGTGCCAAAGTATGGTGCATAGGTGGAACATGATACTTGCCCGACACTCCAAAGAAGGCATTCGAAGAGTGGCCCTCGGAGTGGTTCTATATTGAAGACGTTGTCCTTCCGGACCCAATCCGGCAAGGTCTTCCCAAATTTTCTTCCGCTCCTTTAAAGAAGCGTGCCAACTGGAAACCCCGAAGCTATGAAGAAGAATATAGTGTGGAGGTTAAGAGGCTAGCGAACAAGATCAGAATACTTGCCCACTCCGGAGTATCTATAGTTGAGGTAATGGCGATTTCTATAATGCGATGCGTTCAGCCGCTTCAATCCAGGGGGCTTCTCTTGTGGCATTACAACGGGGAGTATGACGCCTCTCGCTGTGGGTGCAAAGGTCCGGCTAATTTCGCCTTGCTGGCCGCCACATTGGCTGGCCTTTTCAAAGGGGAAAAGGAAGATTTCGCTCGCCTGAAATTTCAAGAAGGTTTCTCCATGTATACCCCCTTTGACTGGGTGAGTCTTTGATGGTAGGCCTTAATTGATCTTTTCTCCTTAACTATACTTTATAGTCGAATTTAATCCGACTGCCTTTTAACAGGAATGGAGAAAGGTTGTCGCGGGGATTTACAGCCCCACTCCGCAGCCGAAGGACCATAATCGAGACATTGATCCTGGATACGAAGAGGATGCGAACATATTTGTAGATTTTGAGGATGGAGTCTTTTATCATACGAGCTATGACGACACGAAAGTGGCCATTATAGCCGACTACCCCGGCCTTCTCCCTTCCTCCCATGTAAGTACCCAGGAGACATCTCCTCAAAAAGAGTTTTCCCACTGCGCCTCACCCACCGCACTACCTCGTGCTCCCAAGGGACGATGCTTGCACCAACGTGCCGCAGCAAAGGCATCCTCTAAGAAGACGACGCTTGCACAAGGCGCATCTCTGAAAACAAAGGAGAACAATGATACAACCGGGCCCTCTTTTGCGTCGAAGAGGTATAATCTTTTAGCATGCACTCAGTGGATAGATCGGGCAGTGACATTCCCTGTTGTGCCATATTGCAAGAGGAGTGTACGCCGGACTGCATCCGGAGACCTGGCCGACCGGGCACAGACTAATCCGGCCCCGGGCCCTGTCCCAAGGACTGGGATGCGGGAGCAATGCTGGATTGTCATCTCCCAGAGGATTCGGATAATGTATCCGTCACAAACTATGAAGTGGAGAGTGCGATGGGTCACCGACAGCGGAGAGCGGCTATGCGCGACCCACATTTCACCGAAGAAGCTTTCAATGCTCTCAGCTCAGCGGATGCTTATATCTGAGCTGCTCGTGATGGAGTTGCTGGAGCCACTCACCAGCTTTCAAAGGATATGCGGGTAAGATTCTTTTTGTGCAGATTCAATAATCATATGCTAGTAGCCCCCGAGTCTTGAAGTAGTTGGCCCAACTGATTTAAGAGTCGTTACATTGTTAGGTACTCACAGTGAGGAATAACACTCATTCGAAGGAGCTAGAAGAATGCCGAACTAAGCTGACTGCTGCCACCGCCAAACTGGAAAATGTGAAGTCCAAGAAGGCACCTGATGGTAAGTACAACATCAGCTCGGAAATAAGGCTCTGTGCCCATAACAAGGTTGCTTAATTATGCTTTTGTCTCATTGGTAGACTCGACGAATCAACTGGAGGAGAGGCTAAGGGCTGCTCAAGCGGATAAACAACATGCCGAAGGGTAAGAAGCCGCTGGTCAATGTGTATTGACACGGATCATTACTGAGAAGAACAAACTACAGGATGCAAATATCAAGCAAGCCGAAGAACTGAACAATTTAAGAGCCCAATTGTCGCATGCTTGGAAGGAGAACAAGAAGCTGAAAGGCGGCATATTTAGTATGCTCATTAACTTACCTGTCACAAGGTCTCCTGTTTGAAATTTTGACAATTTTGCCTCTATAGGTGTGCTAACCGGACATCCCAAAGGAGAAGTGTCTGGATTCCAAGGCGACCTGCTACAAGTGCTATCCAAAGTGCACGAGCAAGCTCAGAAAGCATTGAGGAACATGGCTAAGGCTTTATGGCCATCCTATCCCCCTCCAGGAAGTATGGATGAGCTTGTGAATTTATTCAAGGGAGCTCGTTGCCGTTTGGAGCTATGGAAGATATCAACATGTCGGGAAGGCACCCAAGAAGCCTGGGCCATGGTGAAAACACGATATACCAAGCTTGATCCAAATCATATGGCCCGGGTCGGACCTCGGGGACCAGATGGACAAGAAATTTCTGTTAGCTTAGGGAAATAGCCACTAAGTTTTCTCAACAGGATTGTAAACTAGACAACCTACTAGAGGGCCTAGAGGAAGAAGAAGATTTTGAGTCTAAGTAGTAGTGTACTTTATCAAAAAACTTATCTCCAACCGAATTGTAAAATGATTGGCATGGCAGACTTTCCACTTCTACCTCCAAAACCCGAGGTTTGGAGTGTTTCCGGATATTTATACCATTACTAAACACTAAGGCATGTTCGAAAACTAGGCAGTCCGGTCATAGTTGCTTAAACAGACAAGTTGTATTCGAGGAGTTATGTTATATTATATTTGATTGTAAGAAACATCTTCTAGAGAGAATAGTTCTGTTAAGGGTTCCTTTCCCTGGGCCAGCATGCATTTTTGCGCATGCATAAGATGTGATGTGATAAATCACAATACACATTATAATTTGGGAGCGTATACTGCAACGAGGGCAGTTCGTCTCTTGTCTGCCGACCAATTATTCCCTTAAGAACGCTAGTGTTTGGCTTCACCTGTCTAAGGTACACGTCCGGATAACCCGGCTGTAACAATCGTAGAGGTGCTCCCTTTATGCCCTAGGCGAACAAGCGGGAACGTAGGGCATAAGCACAGGATCCAGGCAACCCAGCTTGGCAAAAACTTAAGTCATAAAGGTGCATATAATGGGAAAGACAAGACACATATTAGTAGACAACACATATATACGGTGAGCTTGACGCTCAAAAATAATAATCGTAATAAGCTTCTGTGAAAAGAAGCCCCCATGTATCATGGGGTATGTACATTTAATGATGTATACACTGGTACGTGTCGGTGCTATACAAACGGTTTTAAACCCCTTTCCGAGATAGCATTTGGAACCGTCGCCAAGTGAGTGTGGGTGATAGGGGGTCCTTCCCACACTACCCAGAAACCGTCGGGGATAGACCCTCCTGGCACACAAGCTGGTTCGTGTGCGATCGGGCGAGGCATGGAAATCCAATTGTTTCCGTTCGTATGTACATCCCACACGGTGAATCCCAGAAAAACATTCCCGTTCGTATGTATATCACACAGAGTCAATCCAAGCAGTACGCTTCCATTCTTATGTACATCCCAAATGATTAGGCCGCTATAGTCATGTGAAAAAGGTGGACATCAACATTTAATCTGCCGATATGTTTGTGATAGGTACATTATCACGCACGGTTCAAGAATGTAAAATGTGTGCGGTGCCTCTACTAACGCCAATATGTAAATTTTCGTAATTGTGTGCAATTGGTATTCCTATCACACACGCACACCAGTTTGAAACATTTGCCGTATTACCATGAATCGCACACACATATGAGACAAAACTGTGTGTGCGTCCGAAGGGCATCGCAAACGTTTCACGTCAAAAAACCATCTGTTTTCTGTTTTCATTGCACACATTGTTTTCTTTCTAACCGTGTGCACAATATTTTATTCGCTCCTGTAGAATTTTTTTGGCTGTAATTTATTATTCGAATTGGGATTTTTGAAATATGTCATGCAATTCAAATTCTCAGCACAATGGCTCAACAACGAATCCATAAATAAAATTGTCAGTACAATATGTTTAGTAATTACAGGATTAGACAACACTTAACTATGATGAACCACAATATTTACATGCGGTAAAGGTGAAGAGACAAGTGTAAATCATTTTGACTATCGATGTTGTTGAAGAAGCGGAATGCCCATAATGTGCCTTCCTGCATGCCATAGGCACGAACAACTTTTGTCCAACCCCTTGTGACGATCACCTGCTCATCCTTCACCACCTATAGGAAGACTTCTAGAGAATTATCATGGTAGCATGAATTATATACTTTAACCTTAGTTGCCTCCACTCCGGTCATGTAGTTTGCAAGGTAATCATCAGTAAATAACTTCAGAAACCACTGAAAAAGAGAAAAATATCAGATCATGAGGTCTAATAGAGTAACTTGTTGCGGGCAGGGGAAAAGGCAACCAATTACTTACCATCCTAAAATTCACTAATGTCTTGGACAAAGTGTAAATAAAGAGCTTAATTCCCATCGCCCATTTCTTTCGCATAACAATCTTTCTTAGTTTCCTCACTTGACGCTTGTTCATGAATATCTCATTGCCCCATACGCAAAAGGGATCGAAGCGTGGATCAGTACCGCTCATATACGTACCTACAAGCAGCCAATACAACCAGTAAATGTTAGAAGCTAAATGAGATTGCACAAATGATGTAAAATACAACTACCTACATTCCTAAGTACAAGTATTTTTATAGATTTCAATATGAACTACATACGGATGTATATAGAATTATAGATATAGTTTAGATTAGAATTTAGATCACTCATTTTTCTCCTTATGTAGTCTATATTGGAATCTCTAAAAATAGTTAAATTTAGGAATATATGGTGTATAAGACATGGGATGCAGCTAACCTCAACGGCAAACAACAACATCCCCCATTGTGGCCCCGTGTAAGTACATGGAAAGCTAATGTTAACTACAATAGGGTTAACATCCACCAAAAATAGCAAATGGTAATAAAACGGCATCATCTGTAGTGATATCTTCATTGCGAAAGAGTACCATGGTAGCAAAGGGACAAATTAAAAAATGGATACAATTGTTAATTGCAACAGGCTTAACAACATCCTAATTCATGTTTTGTAAGTTTGTAGCCATTGAAATACAACTGTTTAAAAATGGATACAACTATTTATTGCAACAAGCTGAATGGCCATTGAAACCGGTACTGATAAAAATGTAATTGGCAGAGTTAAATATCACAAGGCAGGTGCTGCCAGAGTAGATAATGGCCTAGTTGTCTATAAAAAGGTAGGGCAACTAGCTAAAATGTGTTAGGCATGTTTACTACAAGATGCTTAAGACATCGATGGTACAAAACATAGCCATTAATTGCAACTGGTATTGGTAAGATTGAACTGGTGAGTTCATACTTGGTAAGTCCTGAGAGGTAGTTGCTAGGACACTTCATCTTGGCCAGAGCCCACCCAAAGTCAGCGGCGGCGGAGGCAAGCTCTTCCTCCAGGTCGAAGCGTGGATCAGTGCCCCCGACATGTGTACCTACAAGATGCTAGTAAATGTTAGAAGCCAAACTGCAATTGCACAAATGATGTAAAATATTGTAAGACATGGGATGCAGCTAACCTCGACGGCCAACAACAGCATGCCCGTTATGGCCCCGCGTAAGTACATGGATAGGCATGTTAAGTACAAAAGGCTTAGCATCCACCAAAAATAGCAAATGGGCAACATCTCTAGTATATCTTCATTGCGGAGAGTAGCACAGTAGCAAAGTTTGTTGCTGGTATTGGTGAAATTGAACTGAACAATTAATACTTGAACATCACACCGTGTGCAATACTGAAATAAACAAGGCACGGACATGCTTAATACATCAACCGTACAAAACATATCCATTGCAAGTGGTATTGGTAAGATTTAGCTGGTCAGTCATACCTATTAAGTCCCGGGGGTATTTGCCGGGGCACTTCTTCTGGGCCAGAGCCAACACCATGTTGGCGGCGGTGGAGGCGAGGTGTTCCTTTGGGTCAACATGCACAACGACTATCACACCATGGACCGCCATCAGCTCCTCAACCTCCACGTGATATGTGGTTGGGCTTGCGTGGCGATGCTCTGGAGGTAGGGATGGTGGGGATTTGGAGGCATGAGGATGTTTCGCAGGTGCTATTTAAGCAATCATGTCAGGGCCGTGATAGAGATCGATGGATTACCTGAATGGATCCGAGCAGAACGTAGATGTGGTGGAAGCTGTGGTTGCGGTGGCGACGGTTTGAGCTGCCGGTAGGGGGAGGCGAAGGGGCGTGGGGGAGGGGGGAGGGGGAGGTGGGCGAGATACTGAGGAAATTTGATGGGTGGGGATGTGGTTGGAGGAATAAATTATGAAATCGCGCGCCTAATGAAAATTTCGTTGGAAACTTGAAACTTGGGAGGGGGAAACACACAACGCAAACGAAGCGCATAAAATACTCGTGTGCTAGAAAACAGAAAACTGGCAGTTCCCATCTCCAAAAAATGTACATGTGTAATTGATTCTTTTTGGTCAAGCAAAAAAACGCACACGGGTACGGCATAGAAACCGTGTGTTTTGTGATCTTCTAATGATTAACGCAAAAAAGTGCACACGGTCACACATCACTACAAAAAAATACACTTTCGTGATTATACATGTTTGTCACAGTAGGTCACATTTTCTGTCATGCATGTACATCCGTGACGATTTTATGACAGAATCAAGATAGTCATACCTGTGCTGTCGTAGAAGTGTTCCATGACATTACCAAAATTATCATCACGGAAGTGTCCACTTCCATGATGATAAATCGCGCATCACAGAAGTGCTTTCGTCAAGGGTGATCGACACGTGGCATCCACCGTAACGGAACACCGTTAAGCTATTGGGTCTGGTTTTGGATCCGGTAACCTGTTAACAGCCTGGACCAATAGGGATTTTCCACGTGTAAAATCATCATTGGCTGGCGGAAACACGTGTCGGCTGACCGCTGGGAGAGATGTCATCCACTCATTGGACCAAAGGCACCTATGATACGTTGACACGTGGCGCGGCCCAACAGAGGCCCATTCCTGTGAAAAGTCCTGCCCGTTTGACTTGGTCAAAAGGTGGCGGGCCATCCCATGGAAAGCCTATTAACGACATGTTCGCATATAGCCCATTTACAGCCCGCTAACCCAGGGCCCGTTATGACCTATCTGAATTAGGCCCAGTAGCGTCATCTGGGCTGTCCAATATGATTCCAGCCTGTTTTAACTTCCGTCCCATGTATGGCCCATGACGTCTTTCAGCGCATATGAGGGCCTTTGTAACTCTTGGCCCATTAACGGCCCATGGTGAAACTTGCCCGTAATGAACAATGTATCACTTTATACCCATTAACGGCCCATTATTCCATTGGGCCATTTCTAGCCCATGTTATCTTTCGGCGTTCTCAGGCCCATTTATTCTTGGGCTCATTTCCAGCATTCGATTACTTATGGCCCGTTACTGTCATTTTCTGCTTGTGGGCCAAATTCAGCCCATTGTTACAGTCGGCCCATTTGTGGCCCGTTAATACGTTGGACCATTTTCATAGCATCATCAAATACGTCCTATTAAGGATGGCCCGTTATGGTTGGCCCATGAACGGACTAATCCAACTCTAGCCCGTTTACGGCCATAATGCGATCTGTTATTGGCCCATGTTTGGCCAATCGATCATACGACCTGTATAAGGCCCATTGATGATATGACTGATATAAGGCCCATTGTGTCTACGACCCATAGAAGGCCCATTGTTTCTACGGCCCGTAGAAGGCCCATTGTTTCTACGGCTCGTAGGAGGCCCAGTGTCACTACAGTAAATATGTAGCCCATGGTTATTGTGGCCTAGCTTTAAAAAATAGGTTATTGCGGCCACTAGAAAACCGCAGAAAAAGAACTGCACTGACTACAAGCAAACAAATAAACAAGACAACAAGGAAATAAATAAGCAAGCAACTTATGCTAGGCTATCACGCCTATTACACATATTACATCCACTGGGCATCAAAGTTTGCCACTAGTGCAAATATAGGGAACAAAGCAGCATATAAACATCGCAGCAAAACACGTCCAGAAACTGAAACCACTTCAGAAGAGCTCAAGAAACAATATCCTTGGTACCCATAATGCTGGCAAGATGCTTAGCAAGCTTATTAACTTCTCTTGTTTGGTGCTTAAATCCTCCAACGCTTGCTGTTGCACAAGAAAGTATGCATCTGAATTCTACAGGGACTTCCTCAGACCTTCGGCTTCTTGCCGCAACATAGATGACTGATGCCTTTCAGCTTGTAGCTGAGACTGAAGAAGCTGAAGTGATTCAGACAGCAAGTTCGAAGAGCTTGTGCCAGCGGTACTAGCCAGTAACTCGAACACTACATCAACGAAGGACTGTGGGGTTTTCTCACTGTCTACAAGATCGTTTTTACCACCTTTCTTGGAGACCAACAGGGTTGTCTCACTATCGTGAACCTTATCTGCATTACTTTCTCTACCATTGCATAGTGGGGTGCTCCTGTCCAATATTCGGTTTGCATACTACAAGAGAAACAAGCAAACACATCACAGGTTTAGCATGTAGTATACGAAACTCATTTTGGTAAACCGGTTCAGTAGTAAGGTGCACATGATAACAACATGAAACAAACATAACTATGGTCACTGTATTATCCATATCATTCTAGTTTATGTTGCCTAATAAATATAGAGACACAGTTCAACTCATATATTTTTAAGACACAGCAGCATAGACAGAATATAAGTGTGAGAAACTACACAACATTGGCAACACTTGTAATGTGCATCACATGAGAACATAACTGTTTATACAACTGAAACTGAAATCAACATAGAGCAAGAAGTTAGAATAGCAATCCAGTTAAACAAATAGGTTTAAAACATACCTGTTGCACCATTGGAGTTTCAATTGGATCCTTCAAATTCAAAAGTAGTTGGTATGAGTAATACAATGAAGCAACAACAAAGGAGTATGGACCATAGCTACGTAATCTGACCTGAGAACAGTTGCTATTCTGCTTTAAACATGGAGTTCGGGTTAGCTGTGGTGGTCTTCGTGCTTTGGGCACTGCAGTTGCTTTAGAAACAGCTCATGTGGGGGTACTCTGTGGTGGACATGGTGCTTTGTAAACTAGAAGTGGGTTACTATCCACTGGGGTTGCGGTTAGATGGGTTGTAGCTGGTTCTCTGCCCAACGGTGAAAGTGTGCAATCTGGAAGAGTCTTGATTATGTGTGGTGGGGCTAGTTTGTGGGCCAGTACAACCATGCTTCTATCTGCATCGACGGGTAGCACTATCTTTTGTGAAGAACGGGTTTTTGCTCCCTTAGATACTGCCATCATCCCCTCCAATTCAAATGGCTGATAAACAAGAAAAGAAATTGAACGTACAGACATTGTATGATAGACAGATGTGGTAATTCACATATATGTTGTCTAACCAAACAGGACATCATGACACAATTTCACATATATGATGCCTAACTAAACAGGATAGCATGACACAGTTTCAGATATATGATGGATAACTTAACATGATATAATGGCATAATTCAACATATGATGAGTATCTAAACATGATGACATGACAAAACTATATGATGTGTTTCTAAAATAGGTTGGGATGAAATAATTCACATACATGTTGTCTAAGTATACAGGATGGCATGATATAATTGACATAATTGATTCATATACTAAGTAGCTAGCACTCGCATGTATGATCTCTAAACTAAGCATATGGAATTCAATATTGTGCATATGGTGTCTAAACTAAGTAATGCAAGACACCATATGCATCATATGAGAAATATAAACATTGCAACTTAGAGCATACACCTCAGGTGGGATATAGGACTGGTCATCTGTCTCTGAATCCAACCCTCCTCTAAGGAGCTCCCTATAACCATCGAGATATATGCTTCAACAGGTACCATTGCCTGCTCTAAAGACCTTGTTTTCACTCCAGATTTTTCCATAACCGGCTCAAATGGCTGATACACATGAAGAGTAGTACAATATACACATATTGTTGACAAATCGAATACGTAATGAAAAAAAAGATGGCATGAGATAATTCACATATATGATGCCTGGCTACATGGCAATACATAATTCACATATATGATAACTGGCTGAAAAACATTTTTTTGACTATAAACAGTAGGGTAAAACCCCACTGCAATTTTTATTAAAATAAAGTAGAACAACAAATTAGTCTGAAAGGCTTGAGATAAGCCCAAGAAACAAAAGAAAAAGACCTAAAAAGACTAGCAACATAAAAGAATAAAGGAAGTAGAAGGAGAGAAAGAAGCTAAGCAGCTAAAAAACCTAAGAAGAAAAATTACAACAGGCCATCAAGCCAAACTGAGAATTGCCTCTCATGCTTCTTCCTTATCCTATATTTGAGAAGCTTCAGTTCCTCCAGATAAATGAATTTCCACCCTTGGAAAGAAGGTGCAATATTCTCAAATATTTTATTGTTTCTGGTGATCCAAATGCCCAAGCTCCAAGAATGATTATCTCCATGTAAAATGGGTACCTTATCTTATCTTTGAGGTCCTGGAATGCTTCTAATACAGACATATTTGGAGCTCTTGTGGGACAAATGAAGTCCCGGCATTGTTGAACAAATGGACATCCCCAAAAGAGATGATGCAAAGTTTCTTCTATAGGACAGCCTCCAACAACACAATTGTAATCTTCCAACACAAACTTCTTCCTTCTAAGTAAGTTTCTGGTGTTAACTCGATCATGTAGAAGTTGCCAGAAGAAAACTTTATGCTTTGGTTGACAGGAACTCTGCCAGATCCAGTTGAAATGAGGGGGTGTCTGTTTGTGACCAATTAAGACTTTATATGCTTTGATGGAGGAGTAGTGCTCAGTTCCCCAAATGTAGCTCCAAGTATCCAAAGAGTTTAAATGTTCAGATTGTCTCATGGCTAAACAAATGTCTTCCATTTGTAAGAATTCCTCATAGGCCTCAGTTGTCAAGGGGAGGAAGAATAAATCCTGCAGGTACTCAGTCTGCAAAACTTGTTGAATATTCAGCTGGGGATTTTTGACAAAAGAGAAAAGGTGGGGAAATTGGTGTTTAAGAATTGCCTGGCTCCACAGATCATCCCAAAAGAATGCACTAACACCATCCCCCACATTACATCTAGCAATAGCTTTGTACTGATCAATGAGGGCTAAGTTGGACTTCCACCAGAATGATCCAATTATGTTGTCCCCTGGTAATTTCCCATCATTGTAATATGTCTCCCAGATCAAGTTTACCCAGGGAATATCATGTCTGTTAAAGAATTTGTGAAGGTTTTTCATGAGCAGGGTCTTATTATGAGTGAAGATATCTAAAACACCTAGGCCTCCCTGGTCTTTTGATCTGCACACTGTGGTCCATGATACCAAAGCAGGCCTGTTGTCCTCCATATTAGGTCCTCTCCAAAGGCAGTGTCTCAGGTATTTGATGATCTGCTTTTTTATTGTAACTGGTATGCCCAAACAGCACATGAAGAAGACTGATAAAGATGTCATCACTGACTTGACCAACAGTAATTTTCCAGCTTGGGTCATGAAGATAGAGATACCAGCCACTCTTTTTGCAATCCTGTTAACTAAAGGTAGACATTGCTCAACCGTTGGCTTGTAAATTCCCAAGGGCATACCAAGGTAGGTTAATGGGAATTGCCCTCTAGCACACTGCAGGGTGTTTGTATAGATTTCTACTCTGTCTTCAGCAATATTCAAGGGTACCATGATGGATTTCCCATAATTAACTCTTAACCCAGTTGCTGTGGCAAAAGTATTCAGAAGTGCTTTTAAGCAGAATAACTGCCTAAAATCAGCTTGCATAACCACTAAGGTGTCATCTGCATATTGCACAATTGGGAAGTGAGGACAAGAGTTTACTTGCAGAGGAGCAGTGATCAGATTTAATCTCATGGCTTTATTAAGGATGGATTGAAGCAAATCAGCAGCCAGCACAAAAATTAAAGGAGAATAAGGGTCCCCTTGTCTTACTCTCCTCCTTATGTAAATCCTTTTCCCAGGAACTCCATTGAGTAGTACAGAAGAGGATGCAGTTGTGAACAAAGCTTCCATCCAGGAAATCCACTTCTCTCCAAATCCTTTACCTCTAAAAATATCAATGATGGCATCATGCTCAATTGTATCAAAAGCCTTCTCAAAATCCAACTTTATTACTAAGATTTCCTCCTTAGATTTATGACACTGGTGGATGTATTCACATGCCCAACCAAGGCAGTCCTGGATTACTCTATCTTTGAGAAAGCCATATTGATTAATATGCACCAACTGTAGAATAATTCTTTGCAGTCTATTTCCCAGCAGCTTTGTAATGATTTTTAGAACACCATTAAGGAGGGAAATTGGCCTGAAGTCATTTGGGGAAATTGGCACCTCTTTTTTTGGCACTAAAGTGATGAAAGAGGAGTTAATGCTTTCAAGATTTACATTCCCAGCATGAAAAGCCAAAATAAGCTCAAAGACATCATTCTTGATAATATCCCAACAATTCTTAATAAACTCATTATTGAATCCATCTGGCCCTGGGGATTTATCATTAGGTAGGTTTTTGACCACCTCCTCAACTTCCTCTTGGGTAAAAGGCTTCTCAAGATCAATGAATATTTGGGGATCTAATGTGTTTTCATAAAGATCATTAAGGTCAAAATGCATTGAGTGTCCATTAGACTGCCCCAATCTAGTTTTAAAAGCCTCCCAGAGAATTGCAGCCTTTCCATCATGATCAGTTACTTCAACTTGGTCTTGATTCAGCAACATAGCAATCTTATTGTGTCTATGACTAATAGAAGCTTTAGTGTGGAAGAATTTTGTGTTTTCATCTCCAAACTTTACTCCTTTAATTTTCCCTCTTTGTTTCCAATAAATCTTCTGATCATTGAGCACAGTTAACAGATGCTCCTTGAGCAAGGTCCTGCAATTATTTTCAAATAGAGTAAGATCTCTGAATTCCTCAATCATATCCCATAGAAATATACAGTCATTTAGGTCTGCAATTTGCTTCTTATGACAGGCAAGATTTTTGGCCCACAACTTTAAAGCTCTTCTGACATTCTTGAACTTTGCAGAAATCTTTTTAGCACAGTCTGTATGACCTACTGGAATAGCCCAAGCATTCTGAACCACCTGTTTAAAATCACTGTGATTAAGCCAGTAGTTTTCAAGTCTGAATACTCTAGACTTTGGAATGTTTGTGCCAATTTTAATCATGCAAGGTAGGTGATCAGAGATTAGTTTAGCCATGGGGAGGGCCAAGGTATCAGGATAACTGGTCATCCAAGCTGCAGATGTAAAGAACTAATCTAATTTCTCCAAGAGAGGGTTGTCCTGCATGTTGCTCCAACTAAACTGTCTGCCTTTAAGGGGTAATTCAATCAGTCCAAGCTCACTTATTGCCTCATTAAACATGAGCATTTCATTTACATCCCCTCCAGGTCTATTTCTGTCCTCCGGTGTTCTGATGAACTTAAAATCTCCCATAATAATCAAATCTATATCATTAGGCATCTGAATATTCCCAAACCAGTCAATGAATTCAATTTTGTCCTCATGATTACAAGGGCCATAAATGTTTGTGAGGACCCAACTTTTGGAAGATGTTCTGCAGGTGAACTGAATAGATAATGAGAATTTATTTTGAAACATTAGCTCTCCAGAGAAGAGAGCTCCATTCCAAGCAGTGAGGATGCCACCTGAAGCCCCAATGGAAGGTAAGAACTCAAATTTATTAAACCTTTGGGGACAAATTTTATGAATGTAAGCTAGATCAAAATTTTCTCTCTTAGTCTCCTGTATACAAACAATACCAGCAACACTTTCTTCCACTTTGTGTCTGATTGCCAACCACTTATCTGAGGAATTAATGCCTCTCACATTCCAGTTTAAGATATTCCAAGTTGCATTGTTATTCATTAATAATCAATTTGGTGATACTGAAGTCAACAGAGCCCACCCCCTGATGACAATTCCAAGCCATAAATTTTTTTGTTTCCACAGAAAGGACAAAGCATTGTAAGAATGTTGTGACAGTCCAGCAGTGGACATAAGCAGGTGAGGAGGTGAACCAAAGCATCCAAAGTTGATTGCCCATAGCTTCCAATTCAACAGATAGGATAGAGGTCTCAGTCATAAGTGGATACCAGAGCTCAACAGTAGCAAAGTGCAATTAACATACAAAAGGTGCCTTCCAGGGCAAACAAGCATTGTGCAACCAGTGGAAGCATTACAGATAACTGCATACATAAGACAAGAAATTCCCAAAAGAGAATAGCAGGCCATCCTGCTATCAAGAGGAGACTGATGTTGTAGACACATATCACACAAGCCTGGGCTGTGAAGCTTCTGTTGTGGCCTTGGACACCTTAGCCACATCTTCCTGTCCCTTTTTCTTGGGCTTCTTTGACAACTTCTCCTGAATGTCCTCCTCAGCAACCTTGCAGAAAGATTTGGACAGGTTTTTAACCACTGAATTGTGAATAACAGGGGGTATGGCATTGCATGGTAAACAAGACTGAGTAGCACAAGATTTCCTTCTATAGCCATTGTTATTCTGTTTAATCCTATCACTTCTTCTTACCTCAGTTTCAACCATAGGTTCTTTCTCCCACCTTTTCCTTGATATGGCCTCTCCAAGGGGCAACATTTTATTTGGGGACACCTGCTGAAGAGGACTGCTAGCCCCAGTGGAAGAGTGGGCAGCAGGGCTAATACCCTCATTTTCTTTGCCTAGCCCCAAGATGAAATCCTTACATGCAGGTGCCTGAGAAGTTGCACATTCATCAGGAATGTGAAAAAGCAAAGTGTCCTCATGTTCACAATTATCAGTCAAAATTTTCCACACCTCAGACTTTAGCAAATGCATTGTCCAACCAAACTTGTCAGGTGTCAACAGTAAGTGTATTATGAAGTTAAACCAACTTACTGGGATTTCAATTTTGAAAGTTGGTGCAGCTCCCTGTGTTGCTGGTGCAAAATGCTGTATCCATAAGTCCAGTCCTTCTTCAGATATTAAATGTGCACCATCAATGATTTGCAAAGCATGATCTTGGGCCAAAGAATGCAATGAAAGCAAGGAAGGAGAACCTGGCAAAGAGAATGACCCATAATTACCTTTAGGGTTTGCAGCGTGTGAGGATCCAATGTGGGGAATTGGAACATCAGCCTTGCCCTTGTCTGGTTTATTGACTTGGAGTGAAGAAATGGAGTCACCCATAGTAGCATTAGCATCAGCTTCCACAGGTTCAATACAATTATCAGTAGCCTGCACATCTTGCTTCTCAGGCTGTTTGTCTTGATTGTCCATGGGAAAAGAGGAGCCAGAAGCCACAAAATCTCTGTCATGAGATGACATACCAGGAGTTGGAACTGACTGCATAAAAGCCTCACATTCAGGCTGCATGTTTTGTTGTTCAGTAGGATTCATGGTCACATGCAGAGCCTGTTCAGCAGGCACCAAACTCATATTCAGTGGATCTTCAACATTGGGCTGTACATCCTGAAAATTCTCCTCTTCTTCAACTGCATCATAAGCTAAAGCAATGTTGAGAAGCCCTTGGCCAATTTGATGGACCAGAGCACCTTGATTGACCTCCTCACTAGCAGAGTGGGTCAAGGAGAGCAAACCATCAGACAGAGAAACAGTAGTAGTAATGCTGCTGTTTGGGGCCCCTTCTTCTGCCAAGACAGGAATTTCAACTTGAGGCTGCAGGGGATGGTGATGAACTGGCTGTGGAAAAGCCCAATGTTCCTCTTGCTCTGCCTGTTCTTCCCAGGCATCCCATTCTTCATTAGGAGCATTATTGTTAGGATTAGGCATTGGTTGAAAACCTGGAAAATCATTTGCATGTTGAGGCACAGGGTGTGGATCCACACCCTCAGGTGGAAAAGGATCCTCATCTGTAGGCCCACCCCCATCAGTTCCTCAAGAAGCACTTCAACAGAGCAGGTCCAGGACTCCTCCTCAAACAATTCTCCTTCAGACCATCTTATACTCTTTGGGATATCACCAAGTTCAGTCACTCTGGCCTTGACCAGAATCTTACCCTTCAAAGCATCTTCTTTCTCCCAACTAATGATCTTGCCCCACTTTGAGATCGCAGAGGCAATATCTTCAGTATTACAAAAATCAAAAGGCACCCCCACAAACAGTAGCCAACAGGTTCTGTTGAAGTGAACCCTACGCCAGTTTCTTCCCTGATTGTGTTTAGTAAAAGAAATAAAGACATCACCAAAGGCATGCGGACTCTGCTGAATAAGTCTATCCCTGTCTCTGACATGCGTGAACCTGACATAGGCCTCTCCAAACGGACAGGGCTGTATTTCTCTGAAACCTACTTGCTCCTCTAACGCTAGGAACTCCTCAAGGACCTCGCGCACATTAGGTAAGAATACCTCATCAGGATGCGGATGGATAGTGGCAATCGCCCAGTCTCCGTGCCATCTCGGGCGATGAGGGACAATCGCACGAGAAACCCCGTTGCGGCCTTCAATCACCTAAATCTGAAAGCCATTAGGGACGAACAGTTGAGGGTCAATGGGAATGTTGGCCATCTGCAGCGGCTCCGGTGAGATGGAGACCCGAGCTGTGTCAGACAGCAATGGCAGCGGTGGCGGCGAGTTTCTCGAGGCAGAAGCAGAGTTGGTGTGTCAGGACCCCGACTCAATGCCACATCGATCTAGCATGTAACACCTCATATTACTTTGCGGCCTCACGCACGGTATTCCCACGGGTGTCGCCTTACCTTTGCCCGGGGCCGTTTGCGCCTTTTGGCACACGTATACGACAGTGTCGCTAGCATCCATATGATAAGGAGCCCGGGCTGACATGGCTAGTCATAAACCCAAAGTGGCACAGACTTACAGGGACAGGCATCCATGACCCAGCATCAAACGTGTCGGTCATCAGCGAGTGAATCCAGGCTGTAGCACTGGGCTAGCAGGACTCCGGTGAACCGGGCTGTAGCGGGCTAATAGGACTCCGGTATTCATCGCGTGACATTTCCCCGAAGGGACAGACACAGGAACGAAGAAGGACACATGCCGGCCAGCCTAAGTGTTCCGGAGCAGTAGCAAGCTACCATGGCTTGGTGGAAACACTAGGAGACATTTCCCCGTAAGAGAGGCTACTAAAGATAAACAACTAGATGGTCAGATCCCACACATACCAAGCATTTCAATAACATACACACAATATGCTCGATATGTGCAAATACAACATGGCATCACAACATGACTCTACGACTCAAGTAATTTATTCAATAGGCTCCGAGGAGCGAGATATTACAAACATGGGTCTCATGACCCAACAATCAGAGCATACAAATCAAAGCACAAGCGGAAGCTGTCATGTCTGAGTACAGACATCTATAAATGAAAAAGGCTTGAAAGCCTGACTATCTATCAGATCCTGCCGAGGGTACAAGATCGTAGCTGAGGTAACAAGCTAAACGTCGAAGTCCACGCGAAACTACTAGTGAGACCGAAGTCTCTCTGCAAAAACATAAAATAGGCAAACGTGAGTACAAATGTACCCAGCAAGACTTACATCAGAACTCACTACATATGCATCATTATCAACAAAGGGGATGGTGGGGTTTAACTGCAGCAAGCCAGCTTTGACTCGGTGGCTATCCTGAACTACGACTGCAATGTAACTCTTTTGAGGTGGCGCACACGAGTCCACATATTCCCCATATCAATACACCACTATGGATCCGCTCCCGTCTCCCTACGAGAACGCCATCCATAGCACTCACGCTTATCTTGCGTATTTTAGGGTATCCACTTTCACTTGTCTATGAACTGATATAAGCAACCCAGAAGTCCTTTTCCGCGGACACGGCTATTCGAATAGATGATGTTAACCCTGTAGGGGTGTACTTCTTCATACATGTTTCCACCACTTAGCGTCTGCACACGACATGTGCTCGGCAGACTTCAAGCGAAAGCCGACGTGGGTGTAGACCACGACCTACCTAAACACCTAAGTCTCTAGTCCAGGTTTATCGCCTATTCGGGTTCCATCCATGAGGAGATCCGGCCGGATTTTCGCTCACAGCCCCAAACGATGTGAACAGGGTTCCCGAGATACCAAACGGGCATCCGGTACACCGTGCCACGTACCTACCGCATCACAGCCCACCCCTACGGTCAGCACTGTCCACGGCCTCCAGTAAGCTACAAACACCAGAAACTACTTGCAACTCCTGGACAGAGGACTAGGGTGAATAAGAAGTCGAGCGGGGTCATATTTCAGGGCCCAATGTATGGTAGTAGCTGAATCATGGATCACAAACACAGAACTCAGTTCCTGAGGACGGCTGCAATGAGACAACCCACCATGTACTCCTACATGGCCTCTCACCGCTACCTTTACCAAAACGTGTTCACACACTTAGCTCACACACAGTAGGACATGTTCACACGCCTCTGATTCATCCCCGATGAATCAGACCTGACTCAACTCTAAGCAGTAGCAGGCATGACAAGCAAGCATGAATGAGTAGGCACAACAGGGCTCAAACAACTCCTACTGATGCTAGTGGGTTTCATCTATTTACTGTGGCAATGACAGGTCATGCAAAGGATAAAGGGGTTCAGCTACCGCAGCAAGTAACAGATGAATCGATGTTGTCCTAATGCAGTAAAAGAGAGCAGGAGCGAGAGAGTAGGATTGTATCGGAATGAACAAGGGGGTTTTGCTTGCCTGGCACTTCTGAAGATAACATTGAGTCTTCATCAGTGTCAACAATCACAACGTCGGAGCATCGTCTACCGGGAGGGAACAGATACCGGCAACAAGAACAGATACAATCAATGCAATGCACAATACGATGCATGCTCATGACATGGCAATATGAATGTGTTTTGAGCTAATGCAACTAGCAACAGATTAAATGAAGTTGGTTTGAATACAAGATTCAAATTCAAACTCCATATGTGATTATTCAAATGCCATTTAATTGATTTGTGCTAAACAGCAGCTATAAGTTGTTCTAACATGCATGAAAATGGTACAGATGGATTCCTTGAATTTTTTCTGATAATTTTTCATATATAAATTATTTAATTTGGAGTTACGGTTGAATTTCTATGATTTTTAGAAGTTTATACAATTTTCTGGAATTTTCTGAATAAAAATAAATCCAGAAATGATTTATGGCATCAGCATCACATCACGGTGACGTCAGCAGGGTCAACTGGGCGCCCCAGGTCAAACCTGACGTGTGGGGGCCACACGTCAGTGACACAGGAGCTAATCCCGGTCAAACCCAGCGCTGACTGGGGTTTGACCAGGGGTGGGGCCCACAGTCAGTGGCCTAGGGGGTTGGTTAGTGCGTAATTAGTGGCTAATGACAGCGCCACGTCACTGGCCACCGGAGTTCGGCCGGCGGCGACCCGAAACGCGGCGGATGTTCGCCGGGGCTGCGCTACAGACGGCGGCTGGGCAAGAGAAGGGCACAGGGAGGAGGCCCTCACTCGCGCGCATCTAGTGGTGGTGGAGGCCGGGTCTATCGTGGCCGGAGCCAACGACGGCGAGCTCCAAGACGGCGGCCGGAGTTCGGCCATGTGCGGGGTTGGGGCTGCGGCACGCTAGGGGAGGAACTGATGGTCCAGATGGCATCCGCGGGCCACCAGAAGCACGCTGGTGCCACGAGTTCGAGTAGAGGGGCTCAGGTCAAGAGAGCTACGCGGCCATGGCGGACGGCGGTGCTCGGGAATGTGGGCGGGGGTGCTACGGCACGGGAACAAGCAAAACGAAGGAGGGGAAACAGAGTGGAGCTCACGTGGATACCGTAGAGGTGGACGGCGAGCTCGGGGAAGGCCGAACGGCGACGAATTTGACGACGGCGATCCTCGGTGGCCGAGGAGGGGAACGGCGAAGCTGGCAGCATCCAGGGCTTCCGGCGCCTTCCATCTTGGTGAGGAGGAAGAGGGGGACGGGGCGGAGCTTCTTGGCGCTTAGGCGAGGCGTGGGGTGGCCGGTGGCTACGGTGGTTCTCGTCGGCGGCGGCGGCTCCGTTCGGGTGAGGAGAACAGAGGAGGGGGAGAGTGTTCCGGGGAGAGAGAGGAGAGGGGCACGGGGAGAGTAGGAGAGGGTCGAGGGGAGTGCGTGGCACCCTCAGGTGCCTCCAGCGGCGAGCAGGTAAGCAGGAGGTGGCCGGGGCTCTCGTGCACGCGCGCCATGCCTCGGTCCTTCTGGTGAGGAGGAAGACGACAGGGGGGGGGGGAGTGGAGATGGGCTGGGCCGCACAGGAGCTGGGCCGGCTGGGCAGCATGTGAGCGCCAGGTAAGTGACCGGGCTTCTCTCTCTTTTTTTAATTCCTCTTTTCTATTTCTATTTTCTGTAGTTTGTTTTGATTTAGTTTTAGACACTAAATCATTTTTTTTATAAATCCTGAGAATATTTGTGGACATTAACTGAATTATTACAGAGGCCCTCAACTATTTTCAGGATTGTTGGAGCATTTAAAAATATTAACAGTGTTTAAATGCCCCAATTCAAATACAATATGGTTTAATCAAAAATCCAAAAATGTCTTGGAAAAATATCCATCATCTCTGGATATGGTTTTCACCCTTTTCCAGTAATCATGAACATTTTTGCAAACCAATTTGGGTTCTTTGAAAATATTTTGAAGTTGAACCTATTTGCAATGCTTTGGTGCTAGGGCTTGGTCATCCGCATTTCAAATTTTCATAAAATTTAAACATGTTGCATGGATGCTAAAGCAAAAACAAACAAGGGCTGATCTGGGGCTGTGACATGGTGGAAGAGAGGGAAAGTGAAGTGGAAGGCGAGGAGGCAAGCGAAGGTCTCGGCTGGAAGTTTGGGAAAAAATTCATGACTAACTCCTTAAATGAAGGCACCTGCCTAGTTTGCTGCGCCGGCCCAATACATCGAAACCATGATTCCATGGCACCTTCAGCCCAAGCTTCAGTGGGTGGGCTCGGGAAAGAATCAAAATTGACAAACGGCCAAAGGCCAGGAAGGTTCGGAGTGGTGCAGAAGCGGGCCAAGTGACCGTTGGCCCCGCATGCATGGTAAACCACGTAGTTACGCGCAAAAGACCGTTACAAGACCTGGCGCTCAATTTGGGGCCTGTCATGACCCGAATTATCGTGCACTGGAGAGCCATTAAGACCTTGATTAGAGCCCTCTTGAATGGGTCCCGATAATCTATCGAAAACCGATCTACCATCCCGAACCACCGCAGAGTAACTCCGGTGATCACCGGAGTGAGGAACAATGGCCCTGCCGGACCTTCCCACTAGGGTCCATTCCTTGTCAAGTTCTGCATAGTATAGAGCTTCCTCCCGTTGCCAATTCGGGCCCCCAAAATTCCAAAGATTGAAACTCACTTCAAAATCCTTCTCCACAATGTTACCAGCATTGTAAATCTCAAAACCCACTGCTTTTGAAGCAACCGAGAACTTGAACGACCTATCCTTCAAGAAACGAACTCGAAAACCTTGGGCATAGCCCCCAAACATGGCAAGAAGAGAAACACTAATCGTGTGAACATTGAGTCGGAATGAGGCACGGATAAAAGAGACCACCTTGGTGAATTCCTTTTGATGAAACCCCGGGGAGAAGACCACCGGGTGGCCAAACTTGGCCTTCTTATCCTCTTGAAATTTCTTTCCACGATCAAAGTTAAGGGCAAAAGGATCCATCACGAAGGGAAGGGTGGCTACCAGCGCCGGAGCGGCCACTGGTAGGGCTTGTGGCCGCCGGGGCCAGAGCGGCCACCGACGCAAGGTGGGAGGGCTAGGTGGGAGGGCTAGGAGGGCTAGGTGGTCACATCCATATGCTGGCTGAAAAACATGGCATTGCATAATTCACATATCTGATATAGAAAGCAAATAGGAGGCATTCACACAAAGCATGTCTAATCTAAGCAGATGGCATGGCAATGCAAGACACCATATGCATGATATGAGCAATATAACCCTGCCAAGTTAG
>NC_057801.1:146906305-146928818 GCF_018294505.1 Triticum aestivum
GCACCTCGGGGGGGGGGGGGATACGACTGGTCATTTGTCTCTGAATCCTCCTTTGAGGAGCTATTGTAACCAGCAAGAAATCTGCATTAACAGGTAGCACTGACTGCTCAGAAGACCTTGTTTTCACTCCAGATTTTCCATGACCGACTCAAATGGCTGACGCACATGAAGAGTAGATGAATCTATAAACATTGTTGACAAATGGAATATATTATGAAAAAAATATGGCACAATACAATTCACATATACGATGACTGGCTAAACAGGATGGCATTGCATGATTCACGTATATGATGCCTGGCTAAAGAAGATGGCATTGCATAATCCCCATATACTCCCTCTGTTCCTAAATATATGTCTTTTTAGAGATTTCAAATGGACGACCACATACGGATGTATATAGACATATTTTAGAGTGTAGATTCACGCATTTTGCTCTGTATGTAGTCACTTGTTGAAATATCTAAAAAGACAATTATTTAGGAAAGGTGGGAGTATGATATAGAAACCAAACAGGTGGCCTTCACAGAAAGCAAATCTAAACTAAGCTGATGACATATAAGATGTATAATGTAAGCAATGCGAGGCACCATATGCATGATATAACCAACATCAGCATGCCAGGTTAGAGAAAACACCTCGAGTGGTAAATAGGAGTGATCGGCTCCCTCTGAATCCCCATCTGAACAATTATCTTCCTCTGGAATACAATCTGGAATGGCGGGAGGGGGGGGGGGCACTTCGCCCACCATGGAGCAGCGTCAGCATGACATTATATTCCCACGCAACGGTCTTCTCTTTTTCTCTACATGTTCAGTATGATTGTGTACAATAACTGACATGCATAATAAAAAAATAGTTAGATTTTGTAAGGCCTAAGGGGTGCATGTAGAAATCAAGACTGATGGTAGCAAATGAGTGGATAGATCCAAAACTAATGATAGCAGGTAGATTATAGCTTCGGTTTAAAAAGATAGTCAATGGATCATCTACTATTTGTTGCCCACCCGACAAGAACCACACAGAAGACCCTAGATGAACCAGATAGTAGAAAAATACTATTCGTTGCTACCTTGATATGAGACCCGCGGGCATTCTAAAACTCAAGTTTGAACGATAAATTAGCGGGTAATAATAACCAATGTATAACGTAAGCAAACACGAAAGACTGCGACCTCTCTTCCGGAACTGTGTATTCCTCAGGTTCATCTGCTCAGTCGATGATGGTAATGCAGTTGGCATGGCTGCCGGCAACGGGGAAGATGATATGAGGCGGCAAAAGAAAGTCTGCAGGGGGAATCTTTGCTGTAGTGAACGCTTATGTCGATGGTGCACCTCAGGTGGGGTGGATAACGGCACGGCAGGAGCAGGACATAACACACAAAGTTTTCTTTGACGCCTATCTGAAAATGAAGTAAATCTGTAAGGGCTCCTTAGAATAGGAGGATTCTATAAACGGAGGGACATGAAAAACATAGGAATAGGATAGGAATGCATGTGCAAAACGGAGCATTTGGAAACATAGGATTTCTGTCAACCCGGGTGTTTGGTTCACATGAATTGGAAGAACACAGGAATGGAGAAACATGGTCAAATTAAAGTCAAACCACGTGAAAATGAAAAAAAATAAGAATCTTATTATGCCAGTAATGCAATTAGTTCTGTTCTTCATGCATATTAATTTGAAAAGGACGTCCAAGTGAATATTAAAATTCCTACGTTTTTTCTTTGAAAGAGACACGAAAGGAAAAATCCTCCGGTTTTGCTTTGCTCCACTCCTTCTAACCAAATGCACGAATAGTAAGTAGTTCCATAGCAAAGGAGCCCTGAGGGATCGACATGAATGCAGAGTAACAAAGTGATGCGACGAGTGTACAACCTCTTTGGCATAGCCTTGTGGACCTCAGGATCATTGGGTTGGACGTGGAGGATGGTGATGCTAGTGTGACTGTCGGAGGCGGGGAAGAAGATCTGAGGCCTGGAAATGGCCCCGAGGGTACTGCTCTGCTGTGATGGAAGGTTCCGTCGTTGGAGCAGCTCCGGTGAGGTGTATAGTGGTGACGCTGAAGCAGGACAAGACAGACAATGTTAATCTGAAGTGGGACTCTAATATCATCTGCAATAGATGATGTGAAATACATGACCAAAAAGTGCTAGATGTAAAACGCATCAGCCGCGCCACGACCACTCCGACAGATGTTGTAAGTACTGTTCACTCTAAACTTAACTGAAGAAACTGAACTTTACAGTCAAAAGTGAATTTTACTGTCGAAACTGATAGAACTAGTAGCAGAGCATTGCAATAGATGTTTAGGGCGTTCGAGCACTAGTAGCAGAGAATCAGTGATCTAAATCAGCAGAGGCTCGAGTAGGGAACGCACTAGCAGAGAGCAAGTCATGTAGTAGCACCACGAGCGAGTGCTAAAGCATCAACTCCTGTAGCTGCCGGAGGTCGTGCAACAGCAGCAGCAGCGCGAGTGAGAGCAAGAGCAGAGCAGCAGCATGAACGAGAGAAAGTGTGGAGAAACAGCGCGGTCGACAACAATAGCAGAGCAGAGCAGCAGCTCGAACGAAAGCAAGAGCAGTGCAGCAGCGTGACCGACAGCAAGAACGGAGCCGCAGCGCAAGCGAGAGCTGGAGCAGCAGCAGCGTGAGCGAGAGCCGGAGCATGTGCAGTGCCGGCGTGGAAGTCATCGCCGAGGAAGCAATGCCATGGGGAGATATGTCGTGGATGAACTGGCCGGTGACGACGCCGTTGATGGAGACCCACCATGGCTGCTCGGTATCGAGCACCGGCAGCTCCATGAGATCAAATAAAAGATAAAATGCAGTGGTGAGTGTAGAACCTCCTTGGTGGCGCCGAGTTGGCCTCGGCTTCATCAGAGGAATTGGTGAGGGTGCTACCGTTTCGGTGGGGTAGGTCAAGATGGCGCTGTGGAGATTGAGGTGGCGCGATAAACGAGCCGAACGTCGGGGCAGCTCCTTGGAGGTGGAGGATAGGGCGACTGATCTAGCGGGACAATGATATCGATGATGGATCCTCATCCGGTGAGGTGGATGAGGGACGACGAGCTATTGCGGCGGACGACGTCATTGGGGAAGAGTCTTCGGCTGGGCGGCGGTCGGGAGGCCGACGGAGGAGCGTGGGGTTTCGCGGGTTTTGGATGCCTCGGTGTACGAATGGGGGGAACGAAGGGGAAGGTAGGGTGGACCCACGGCTTAGGGACGTGCTTGTCCAAAATGTAGGGTAAGTAAGTGCTGACATGTTCTCGTTGTTCTCTGGGGGGCCACTTGGCTGTTAGCTGCCCCTCCACCGTTGGATGTTTAGCATGTGGTGATCCTCATCATTCAAGAAAAGACTGCGACTATATTGCGATTGAAAAAGGTTTATGTTGGAAACGGAAGCGTCCCCCTATTTCGGATACGCCGGTCTCTCCTTGCTTGGGGAAGCGCGCGCTGCCGCCACCTCTGCAGGCTTGCCCTATCACATCGCCATTAACCTGCCCGCAGTCTTGCACTCCGCGCACCCCATCTACTCTGCCTCCTCCAACGCCCCCGCTTCCTCAATCGCCGCCTCCCATGGCTAACTTTGCTCTGGACCCGCAGCGATATGTGCCGGTGGGTCATCACATCATTGACGGAGGTGTTCATCACCTTCCTCGTACCTTCGTCTCGCCTCCATCGCCCATTGTTTTGCATGAGAGCTTCATGATTGCTGAGGTGATGCCGGCGCCACCCTTGCATCAGATGGGTCAGGTACGTGAGCAGGTGGTGGAGCTTATCAACCACATGGGTTTTCATGTTCGCTCTGCTCAACCATGGATTTCTGGAGTGGGTCTGTTTGAGGTCAGGGATGCTGGTGAGCGTTTTGCTTTGATTCAACTACCCCCTCAAGATCTTGGTCAGGATACATTTGTTCGCTTTATGAAGCATGACCACGGAGAGGGTTTTCGGGGGGTTCAAGGCTTTCGTGAAGGATGTTTGATGTTCTTAGGTGTCCCCCTAGATCTCCGTAATACTGAGAATTTGAGGGCTGCTGTTAATACCTTCGGGCAGTTCCATCATTGGATTAGTGATGATCCATATCTCGTCCGATCTATTGTGTTTGCCTCCTTCCCTGAGGATATTCTGGTCCCCAGGGACGTGGTGTTCTCTGATTATGCTGCTTGGGGTGGTGCTAAGGTTTCTTGGACAGCGCCTTGTTATATTTTAGGAGCCAATTTTGCTGAGCAAATGCCACAAGACGAAGATCCCATGCCTCTTGACGGCAATCCTCACCCCATGCCTGGTCACTTAATCCATGAAGATAATATCTTTGCTCTTCCGCCTTACCCTGCTCTTGGGTGGAACGATGTGCCGCCTCCTCCGCCTCCCATGGATGATAATCAGGGTGCTGGCTGGGGTTGGCACGCCAATCAGCAGGATGACCAGATGGACCTAGTGCAAGTGGAGCTTGCTCCTGATCAGGAGTCTATGGTCATTAACCAGCAGGAGTTCTCGGGCTCTGTTAGCCAGTCGGTAGGGGAAGTTCAGGCTAATCCTATGTTACAAAATGTGGCGATTGTACAAGATCCAGCTGTGATTGTGCAAGTTCCGGAAGATATTGGAGATAATGCTTTGGATGCTCAGCTTGATATTGTACCAGTGGAGCCAGTTCTTGGCCAGGGTGATCTTCAGATTGGTATTCAGCATGCTGTGGATGTGGATGAAAATGTAATTCAGATAGATGCGCCACCTGTTGATCCTGATGCCTTGGCTATTTTGTCGTTCCAGCCTTCAGATCTTGTTGTTGGTAGAGTGCAGGTTGTTTATGGCCCACCATTACCTCCTGAAATGGCCTGGAGACGAACTTTTGATACTTTGTTGGGGCGCTGCACTACTCTTCAGGTTCCAAAGCCGGTCATGCAGTCTCCTTTTGGGCAACTGGTCCTGTCCAAGAGATCGTGGTCTATGGCTTTTGAGAACATCCATTGGGTTTCTGACATTATCATTGATGATTCGTTTAGCATGGTTGCCCCTCTGTCTGCTTTCTCACCTCCTAGGGGAATTGCTCGTGATCTTTCTCCTGACAACCAGATGGAGTTGGAGCAGGACACAGGCCTGCAGTTTTCGTCTGCTTCTGATGGGCAGTTCTCCTTTTTTGCTCCTTCTTCGAAGAAGAAGAAGGCCCCCAAGCGCAGTTGTACTCCTGTTGTGGACTCTGAACTGCGTCGCTGCACCCGTAGTTCTGCAAAAAGAGATGGTTTCAAGCCAGTGTTTCAAGCCTTGCCTATGGTTGAACCTAAGAAAAAGAAGCCCCGCTCCAAGCCACTGACGGATGACGGTCTTGCTAGTCGCATGCCCTCGGTGCCACCTCCAACACCTATTCGTCATATTCAGCAAATTGGAGCGGATCTGGGGATCTCTGCTGATAAACTCTCTGTGGATGCGCTTATGGCGGATCCTTCTTCTGCCAAGGACAAGTCATCCCATGATTAGTCCGTGCTGTTCAACCGGGGTGTGGTCGACCCATAACTGGACTAGTTATCGTAGGATTTATTTCAATAATTTGTCTTCGGGACTTGTATGCATTCGTTGTCCTTGCAAACTTCTTTTGTTTGGCATTGCTGCATGTCTGAAATGCTCTATGTGCTGCCTGCTATGTGGGTATGCTGTTAAACTTGTAACCTCTATGCTCAATGGATATTCGGTCTACTAGAAGTTGGCGGGTTATGTGTTGGAATGTTCGGGGCTTAAATTCTGATGATCGTCAGCTTGCTGTTCGTAATAAAGTGGATGAAAGTCAGGCTTCTGTTATCTGTCTGCAAGAAACGAAAATGGAGTATATGGACTCCAGAACTGTCAGGAAATTTTGCCCTTCTCGTTTTGACTCTTTTCCTTATAGCCCTTCTATTGGGGCTTCGGGCGGAATTGTTGTGTTATGGAACTCCTCTATCCTTACAGGGAGATTAATTGAGGTCAAGCAGTTTGGCGTAATTGTGCACTTTACGTCCAAACATAACAATGAACAATGGACGCTTGTTACGGTCTATGGGCCATGTCGTGGCCAGGCAAGGGATGATTTTGTGGACTGGCTTTATAACCTTTCCATCCCTGACTCTGAAAATTGGCTTATTTTGGGAGACTTTAATTTTATTCGATCAACTAAGAATAGGAACTTACCTGGTGGCGATGCTAATGATATCTTCATTTTTAATGAGATTATTGGCCATCTTGGCTTGCTTGAGTTGCCTATAAAAGGGAGATCCTTCACTTGGTCGAATATGCAGGATAATCCTCTACTAGAGCAGCTTGATTGGTTTTTCACTTCCTCAAACTGGATCACTTGTTACCCCTCCACCCAGGTGTTGCCTCTGGCTAGGACTGCTTCAGATCATGTGCCTTGTGTGGTGGCCATCAACACTTCCATCCCTAAATGTAACATCTTCCGCTTTGAAAATTATTGGGTGGAGCTGCAGGGTTTTATGGACTGTGTGTCTGCCTCATGGTCTTCTGCTTCTAGCAAAACCAACATCTCAGCCAAGATTGCTGGCAAATTTAAGTCCTTGAGGAGGGATCTTAAGAGTTGGCACATGAATGTTTCCAAAATGAAATTATTAATTGCTAAATGTAATAGGGTGGTTCTCATTTTGGATTGTTTGGAGGAATTGAGGCCACTTTATAGGCATGAGTTCAACTTTCGTACTCTGGTCAAGTTGCACTTGGAGCATCTGCTGCACCTTCAGTTTCTGTATTGGAAGAAGAGGTGCACTATAAGATCTATTAAAGTTGGTGAGGAGAACACTAAATTCTTTCATGCCATGGCTTCTGAAAGGTTTAGGCATAACTCCATTGCTTCTCTGCGTTTGGATGATGGTACAGTTGTCTCTGATCATGAGCAAATGGCTGCTGCTCTTTGGCAAAATTTCAAGAACAGGATGGGTACTAGTCATGGTATTGACATGTGTTTTGATCTTTCTTCCATCATGCATAGAGTTCAGGGTCTTGACTCCCTCACTAAGACGTTCTCCAAGGAGGAGATGGATAATACTGTTAAAATCATGCCCATTGATAAGTCTCCTGGGCTTGATGGCTTTAATGGGCTATTTTTTAAGAAGTGCTGGTCAATAATCAGTAAGGATTTCTATGAGTTGGCTTCTGCTTTTCATGAGGGGTCTGTGAATCTGGAGAATATCAATTATTCTTATATCACCCTGGTTCCTAAGAAGAGATCCCCTGAGTCTATTAATGATTTTAGGCCTATCTCTCTTTCTGGTATGGGGGTGAAGTTTCTTTCTAAGATGGCTGCTAACAGGCTGCAGCAAGATATCACAAGATGTTTACATAAGAACCAATATGGTTTTATCAAATCCAGAACCATTCAAGACTGTGTCGCTTGGACTTTTGAATATTTGCACCAATGTCATCAGTCAAAGAGACCCATTTCATTCTAAAGCTGGATTTTGAGAAATCTTTTGATTCTATTGAACATGAGGCCATTCTCCAAATTTTGAGGCACAAGGGTTTTAATGATAAGTGGATCTCCTGGGTTAAACACTTTTTGGCTTCTGGAACTTCCTCTGTTCTGCTTAACGGAGTTCCTGGGAAACAATTTGCTTGTAAAAAAGGAGTTAGGCAGGGTGACCCTCTTTCTCCACTCCTGTTTGCCATTGCTGCAGATCTATTGCAATCAGTGGTAAATGATATGCATCAGAAAGGACTGTTACAGCTCCCTATTCCATGCCATGATAAGGAATACCCAATTATCCAGTATGCTGATGACACACTCATTATTATGCCTGCTGAGGAAGCTCAATTGCTCTCCTTGAAGAAAATGCTACTTCTCTTCTCTAAGTCCACTGGACTGCATGTTAACTATCATAAGTCTTCCATTCTTCCTATCAATGTGGATTCTGTGGAGATTGCCAGACTTGCTGCTGTATTTGGTTGTGTGGTTGGCACCCTTCCTTTTACTTATCTTGGGCTTCCTGTGGGAATTACAAAACCTAAGATATTGGACTTAATGCCACTGGTGGATAGTATGGAAAGGAAGCTTTCTGTTAGCTCTTCCTTCCTTGCTCATGGTGGGCGCCTGCAGTACCTGATCTCTGCCCTTTCTTCTGTGCCAATTTTTTTCCTGTGTAGTCTGGATTTGCCTCCTGGTATTTTAAAGCAGCTTGAACGAATTCAGAGGCAATGTCTTTGGAGGAAGTATGGACAAGATTCTGGTTAGTCCTTGGCTGCTTGGGGTTTGGTTTGCAGACCAAAGAACAAAGGAGGCTTGGGTATTTTGAATCTGAAGCTGCAGAATGAGGCTCTGCTCCTTAAACATGCTAGTAAATTCTACAATAAAGTTGATGTGCCCTGGGTTGAGCTCATCTGGAACACTTACTATCATGATAGGGTTCCTCATGCTACCATCATTTGTGGCTCTTTCTGGTGGCGAGATATCCGCAAGTTAATGGATAACTTCAGGATGGTCAGTACAGTACATGTTAATAAGGGGGACACTATCCTGTTTTGGTCTGATTCTTGGTCTTTGGGGGACACTAATACTCCTCTTGAGCAGAGGTTTGCTAGGCTTTTTTCATTTGCCATTGATCCCCTAATTTCTGCTGCTGAGGTTTTTGATTTGACTGAGCTCACCTCCTTATTCCATTTACCACTCTCTGAGAGAGCCTTTGGAGAGTTACAGACTTTACAAAATCTGCTGCTGCTCTCAAACCATGATCCTCAGCTTAATGATACATGGGTGTGGAAGGAGGACGGCAAGGGATATTCTGCCAAGAAATACTATTCTTTCTTGCATAAACACATTGTGCCCAACCCACTCTTATCCTGGGTGTGGGCTAGCTGCTGCACTATGAGAATTAAGTTCTTTTCTTGGATGCTGATTATGGATAGGCTGAACACTCAGGATATGCTGGAGAGAAGACACTGGAATGTATCTGATTCTAACTTATGTGTTCTATGTCCAACACAAGCCAAAGAGGATAGAGATCATTTATTCTTTCAATGTAATTTCAGTTGTAGGGTCTGGAATTATCTTCAAATCAACTGGATGGCTGGAGATGATATGATTGCCATTGCTTATCATGCTAGAAGCGACTTTGCTAAGCCTTTCTTCTCTGAAGTGGTTTTCCTAGCATGCTGGAACATCTGGAATGTTAGGAATGACAGGGTTTTTAGGAATATCCCACCATCTTTTCGTAGATGGAGGTCTTCTTTTATTCTAGACATTTCCCTCCTGGTTCATAGAATTAAGCCTAAGTTCAAGGAGGATTTGCTTAGATGGATTTCCTTTTTGCCTCCTTGAGGTGAGTTTCATGTTTTCTTTCTTTTTCTTTTTGGGTCTGTTAGACCTTGTAAATTGTGTACATTTGTAACCTTTTATTGTAGAGCAATAAATTTTACTGTGGGGTCTATACCCTATAGTTTCAGGTCAAAAAAAATGTAGGGTAAGTTACCAGCGTGCCCCCACCGGTTTTGACACCGCGATGTCGAGCCGGCATTTTCGGCTGAGGGGTAGAAGGGGGATTTCACGTGTCTGGGTTGCGGGGCCGATTTCAGATGAGGATGGAGTTTTCGCGCACGTCAAAATTTCGTGATAACAAGGCACGACGTAGATTGAAGAGGCGGGTGTTTCAAAGCAGGTGAGACAAAGGATACTTGAGTTTGAAATTTCAGGATAACAAGGTGCGGATTCCTTGTTCGGCAGAACAAACTTAACGTGTACAAAAAAACAATTCATACAAGACACAAGAGACTCATGTCCCCTTTTACTATATTGCTATAAATGCCATTGAAAAAACTACAAGAAAAATGTAAAAAAAATCGGGAGAATAAGATTACCCCGTACAGTACCAAATCGATTCACACTTCCCTCAACAACAACAAAAAACAAATCAATTCCCACAAAAACAAAGAGTAATGTCCCTTTTTATATGACTACAAATGCCACGATCTCGAATTTCAATTTTTGAATCCATGTTATGTTGAATTCGAATATATCGTTAGGTGACCTTGCGGTTTATAATTGATGTAGTCGTACATTTTGATCTTTCATCATATATGAACATTTTACTCCACCCTATGAACATATATATTGTCGTCTACCATATGGACTAAATTTGGATCACTTTTCCTTATTTGAATATGATTGTTGTCAAGTTATACAATGATTTAAATATTATCTTGATAACAAAAACATGCATATAGCAGTAATCATATTTCACTATGAACTACATGTACCATACAATCTCCAATTCAAACATTTGTATCCATTTTATGTTGAATTCAAATCATAGTACATTGGTCTAGGTAGCGAGATGTCCGGGATAATCTAAACCCTGTTTTCATATGTATAATTTTTGGCTGAATTGGGATAAGTTTTGGTATAAGCTTCTTGCAAAACTGGAGATTCTCTCAACAAGCCTCATGGTTCCGAGAGGGAACGTGTCACCTTTGTGTGCGAAACGATATACGCTGCATCCCCCTGATTTTCTTTACAGAGGCAACATAGAACTATATGAGTGCCCTGTTAAATTTTGGAATTATTCCGGGTTCGTTTGGCCTTTTTGTACATTAATTGAGTGTTTGGACATTTAATGTGCATAATCCAAATTTGAACTGCAAGCACATGCTCCGGTGCACCAAAGTTGGTTGAAATATCACATGTGTGTCCTTGGTTGAATTTCTAGGTCCCATGCAAGAAATGAGAATGAAATTCAAACATCTGGGCGTCGTGACTCGGCCGAGAACATCGGGAAACTTGGATTTTAAATTCATGTAAATCCAAAACTCGCCTGGAAATCATGAAACGTGGCATGGTGTCATGTCATGGCACTAACATGCTGTGGTAAAAAATTGGGACGATTTGGAACAAGTTTTGGTACAAGCTTCTTGCAAACCAAAGCTTCTCTCAAGAAGGCTCGTGGTTCTGAGAGGGAACGTGCCACCTTTGAGTGCGAAAAGATATACGCTGCCCCCCTTGAGTTTCTTTACAAAGGCAACATAGAACTACATGAGTGCTCTGTTAAATTTTGGAATTATTCCGTGTTCGTTTGGCCTTTTTTATACATTAAGTGAGTTTCTGGTCATTTAATGTGCATAATTCAAATTTGAACTACAAGCGCATGCTCCCGTGCACCAAAGTTGGTTGAAAAATCACATCTGTGTCCTCGGGTGAATTTCTAGCTCCCATGCAAGAAATGGGAATGAAATTAAAACATCTGGGCAACGTGGATCGGTCGAGAACATTGAGAAACTTGGTTTTAAAATTCTTGTAAATCCAAAACACGCCTAAAAATCATGAAACTCGGCATGGTGTATGATAACCCACAAGTGTAGGGGATCGCAACAGCTTTCGAGGGTAAAGTATTCAGCCCAAATTTATTGATTCGAGACAAGGGGAGCCAAAGAATATTCTTAAGTATTAGCAGTTGAGTTGTCAATTCAACCACACCTGGATAACTTAGTATCCGTAGCAAAGTATTTAGTAGCAAAGTAGCATGATAGTAATGGTAACGGTAGCAAAAGTAATATTTTTGGGTTTTGTAGTGATTGTAAAAATAGCAACGGAAAAGTAAATAAGCGAAGCACAAGATGTGAAAAGCTCGTAGGCATTGGATCAGTGATGGATAATTATGTCGGATGCGATTCCTCATGTAATAGCTATAACATAGGGTGACATAGAACTAGCTCTAATTCATCAATGTAATGTAGGCATGTATTCCGAATATAGTCATATGTGCTTATGGAAAAGAACTTACATGACATCTTTTGTCCCACCCTCCCGTGGCAGCGGGGTCCTAGCAGAAACTAAGGGATATTAAGGCCTCCTTTTAATAGAGTACCGGACCAAAGCATTAACACATAGTGAATACATGAACTCCTCAAACTACGGTCATCACCGAGAAGTATCCCGATTATTGTCACTTCGGGGTTGTCGGATCATAACACATAATAGGTGACTATACACTTGCAGGATAGGATCAAGAACACACATATATTCATGAAAACATAATAGGTTCAGATCTTAAATCATGGCACTCGGGCCCTAGTGACAAGCATTAAGCATAGCAAAGTCATAGCAACATCAATCTCAGAACATAGTGGATACTAGGGATTAAACCCTAACAAAATTAACTTGATTACATGATAAATCTCATCCAACCCATCACCGTCCATCAAGACTATGATGGAATTACTCACGCACGGCCGTGAGCATCATGAAATTGGTGATGGAGGATGGTTGATGATGACGATGGCGATGAATCCCCCTCTCCGGAGCCCCGAACGGACTCCAGATCAGTCCTCCTGAGAGGTTTTAGGGCTTGGCGGCGGCTCCATATCCTAAAACGCGATGAAACTTCCTCTCTGATTATTTTCTCCACGAGACGGAATATATGGAGTTGGAGTTGAGGTCGGCGGAGCTGCAGAGGGCCCACGAGACAGGGGGCGCGCCTAGGGGGGTGGGCACTCCCCCACCCTCATGGACAGGGTGTGACCCCCCTGGTCTTCATCTTTTGCCAGTATTTTTTATATTTTCTGAAACTTATCTCCGAGGATTTTCAGGTCATTCTGAGAACTTTTGTTTTCTACACATAAAACAACATCATGGCAGTTCTGCTGAAAGCAGCATCAGTCTGGGTTAGTTTCATTCAAATCATGCAAGTTAGAGTCCAAAACAAGGGCAAAAGTGTTTGGAAAAGTAGATACGTTGGAGATGTATCTGTGTCATATCATGGTACTACCATGCTATGGTAAAAAAATTGGTTGAATAGGAACAAATTTTGGTATAAGCTTCGTGCAAACCGGAGCTTCTCTCAAGAAGGCTCGTGGTTTTGAGAGGGAACGTGTCACCTTTGTGTGCATAATTCAAATTTGAAATACTAGCACATGCTCCAGTGCACCAAAGTTGGTTGAAAAATCACATGTATGTCCCCGGGTAAATTTCTAGGTCCCATGCAAGAAATGGGAATGAAATTCAAAATTCTGGGCGTGGCTGGGCTGGAAACATAGAGAAACTTGGTTTTTTAATTCCTGTAAATCCAAAACATGCATGAAAATCATGAAAGTTGGCTTGGTGCCATGACATGGCACCAACATGCTGTGGTAATTTTCCTGTCCGATTTGCGAAGGCGCACACATTAACAATCAACAAAGTCATTTTGGAACAAGTGTTGTCATGTTACAATCAGAAACACAAGTATTATTGAAACCATGGGCGTTCTATTTATCATTTACGTGCCGCCACGCGTCCCCTTTTTTATAGCTAGGAGGCGCCATGCAGGGTAGCTATTTGAGTACGATCCCTGCGCGTGCTTATCGGGAGGAGAGCCCTTTGACCTCCATCTGCCATCCACCTTTCTCCCAAGGTCTCCAATAATGGCGCCCGAGCCTTGTTTAATGGCGTGGCTATGTCTCACTCGACTAAGATTTAAGAGAGAAAAAGGAAAATCTGAAAAGAAAATTATGCACAGATCTTGATGTAAGATCCGACGGACCTATATAGTATTTACTGCGACTTATAGCAAGACTGATGAATATATAAGGACGACGACAGTGGATAATAATTGTCTTACATAATTAGGAAGATAATTAAAAAAGGCACATGCGGCTACGCCTGAAATACACAAGGGCAAAAGAAGAAGGAAGGCAACAATCTGGCTCGTTGATCTCTACTTTCTTGATGCAGTGTTGCAGGCCGCGGGAACTAGTCTCCGCAGCGAGCGGCGATGAGCTCTTTCGTGTCCTCAAGATGCTACTTGAGAGCATCCACGGATTCTTCCACCAGCCTTTAGCGCTCGATGCGGAGCAAGTCATTCTCGTCGATAAGTTTCTTGACGATGATGCCGGTCCTCTTCAACAAGGCACTGGTCTCCTCCTGCTGGTCTACACTTCGGACAATCTTCGCCCTCAGCAGGTCATGCTCGGCCCGGAGCCTCTCATTGCCCTCCCTTAGTTGCCGGATGACGCCGGTAGCCTGTTCAAATGAGGCTTTCATGTCGTCCTGCAACCTCGCCCAGCCGGAGATCTGATCCATTTGGCTATGGACGATCGCATGCATGGGCCTGTAAGAGTCGTCGCCTGCCCGCGAGACATTTTCCCAGGCCTCCGGGTGCAGCGGGACATCTCTGCCGCTTCCGCGGCGCGGCCGGACCAGTCTGCTGCATCGATGGTGCGGCGGGACCTCCATGCGGCTTCGGCGGCGTGGCAAGACCTCTATGATGCTAGTTCCGCACGGCGGGACATGTCGGCTGCTTTCGCGGCAAGGCGGGACATCTCTCGTGCTTCCGCTTCCATGCTTGCCTCTCCCTGGTGGTAATCTCTCGACCCAAAACTCACGCTGGCCATGGCAGACGCAAGGGAAGGATGTTGAATGACTTGTTTGTTTTTGTGGATGAGGAGTTGAGGATGAATGTGCCATCATCTTGGCATAGTAGTATTTATAACCGAGTACTAATACGCTCCTAAGTGGGAAACCGTTTAGGTTGTGATCGGTGTGAACAGGTTTGCAATTAAATATAGCATGGTAGTAGTAGTAATTTGGAATGTGACGAGATGCAAGCTCAAAATTTATTGACGGTTCTAGTTTCGAAGTGCGGCACTATTCCCGGATGGCGTAATATGGGCACGTGTTCTCGGCCGTGGTGTAGCATATGCCATGGTAGTTCTTTTTGTACTGTTGTGTACGTGCAATAACTGGCACCGTCGGATACATATCTTACGGTTATTTGGGTGTTCGACAGGAATAGCCTCGTGGCGAGCTATAGACCAGTCTTTTTTCAGACGCATTACACCTATCTTTCGGGACTTCTCGCACGCACCATCTCTAGCTCCCTAGGTCAATGCCACCCACATACACTTGTACTCTAAGTTTAGTACGTTATACAGGAAGAGAAGAGGTGCACACATGCACTCGTCCTCTCTCACACACACATCTGTAGCTACAAATTGTAGTGTTCTCAACCATCCGATTGGCTCTATCATAGGGTTTCATGTTGCTCCTTGGCCTTGAGATTGAGAAGTTTAAAACGCGGAGGCTAAGCTGGAGGCGCGAGGTTTTGGTTAATGTGCGGTCCGCACACGGCACCAACATGACATGAGCTTCGTCTGCCTGGTGCGCAGTCGGGTGAGTTATCCAACACAACTAGGCCTTGCTTGGTATCTGCGCCTCGACTTATGCGCAGAGAAATTAGGGTCGGAGGGAGTACTACTACTAGTAGTACTAATTTGATGTGTCGCGTCAACTCGCACAAGTATGAAACACTTCGTGAACAAACAAGCATATAAGCTCCCTCCGTCTGAAAATACTTGTCATCAAATTGGATAAAAAGGGACGTATCTAGAACTAAAATAAGTCTAGATACATCTCCTTTTATCCATTTTGATGACAAGTAGTACTTCTTACCCAAAGGAACTTTATATCCAACAGACACAAAATATCCATTCAACTATTGGAAATTACTGATCTGATGTCGAAGTAATTGCTGCATCGCCACCAAAACCCACCATCTCTTAAGCTAAAGTAGACCAAGCTAATCCCTATATTAGCATATTACTAAGATAAACAGAAGGCACTGTAGAAACATTTAGGACGTGAGCTTGTCAATCCGAATGTGGAGGGACACCAGCTTAGCCCATGCCAGCAGCTTGGGCGGAACTGTGAAGAAGGTCAGCTCCTGCACGACGACATCGCCGAGATCCTTGTTGTTTGTCACCTCCATTTCCACCTTGATGGCGTCGGTCGTGCCTTTGGGCTCCCCCGGCGGGCCATTCGCCCACAGCTTGACCATGTAGTGCGGCAGTGGTGATGCCCCCGCTCTGATGCAGACGACCGACACGACGATAGGCGCGCCGATGTCGAGCACGCCACCAACCAAGAAAAACGCGCGGCCGTCCTCCTCCGCAAACAGCAAGAGACGTGGCTCCGACAATGGCACTTGCAGTTGGAGCGCCTTGCCGTACTGGATCCTGTGGACGGGCATGGGATGCGCGGTGCTGATGTGGTGGGAGAGCACCGTCGGTGGGCCTTCGTAGCTGCAGACGGGCACGGGGCATTTGCAGGCCGCGAGCAGACACACGCTCTAGTGATCGGCGAGCTTGTGGTAAGTGACGTAGATCCCACAACCTTCGTGCGGGCACTCCACCCTCACCGACGAAAGGACGACATCCACCGTCGTGTTCCGCATGTCAAAGCCACTGCCGCGCTCGCACTTCTGGCACTGCTGCTGGTTCCCGGGGCGCTCAACGCGGCAGTCCGCGCAGACCAGGTGCCCTCCCTTGCATTGCACAAATCAATCGAACAACACATCAATCAAGAAACCCGCACCTCGCTCGATCAGCCGAACGGACAAGGTGTATTCGAACCTCATACATTGGAGGCTTCAAGGGGCGGAGGCACAAGTGGCAGTGGAACAAGGTGAGGTCCATCGAGACCATAGAGAGCTCCATCACCGGGTCTTGTTCCGTCTGCATAATCTCGCCCTCCTCGTGCACAACCATCTCCCGCTTTAGGGCCGGGGCATTACAAAGATTTACCGTCACATATTCATACTACTTCATGCATTAAATCAACACATGCACGTATCAAAAGGAGAGTCACGACATGCATGCATGCGTTGTAATTAATGCATAGGTAAACGCAAATTATTGAAATATATCGAGTGCAGTGCTTTGATGTGTCGCGTCAACTCGTACAACAACAAGAAGTTTGATTATCCTCTCCCTCGCGGACTAAGCTCCGGTGCCTTAACTGCACCTGCCTTTGGCTATATGACAGGTGGGCCACCCACCTGTTGGTCCCACCTGTCATACATGCAAAGGCAGGAGCACTATGTCAATGAAGCTGCGTCCCTCCCTCGCCCATGAGCGTGGTGGCTGGCAGGATGATACGTCTCCAACGTATCTACTTTTCCAAACACTTTTCCCCTTGTTTTGGACTCTAACTTGCATGATTTGAATGTAGTTAACCCGGACTGACACTGTTTTCATCAGAATTACCATGATGTTGTTTCATGTGTAGAAAACAAAAGTTCTCGGAATGACCTGAAAATCCTCGGAGACAAGTTTCAGAAAATATAAAAAATGCTTGCAAAAGATGAAGACCAGGGGGCCCACACCCTGTCCACGAGGGTGGGGGGCGTGCCCCCTGTCTCGTGGCCCCCTGCAGCTCCGCCGACCTCAACTCCAACTCCATATATTCCGTCTCGCGGAGAAAAAAATCAGAGAGGAAATTTCATTGCGTTTTACGATATGGAGCCACCGCCAAGCCCTAATCTCTCTCGGGAGGGCTGATCTGGAGTCCATTCGGGGCTCCTGAGATGGGGATTCATCACCGTCATCATCATCAACCATCCTCCATCACCAATTTCATGATGCTCACCGCCGTGCGTGAGTAATTCCATCGTAGGCTTGCTGGACGGTGATGTGTTGGATGAGATTTACCATGTAATCAAGTTAATTTTGTTAGGGTTTGATCCATAGTATCCACTATGTTCTGAGATTGATGTTGCTATGACTTTGCTATGCTTAATGCTTGTCACTAGGGCCCGAGTGCCATGATTTCAGATCCGAAACTATTATGTTTTCATGAATATATGTGTGTTCTTGATCCTATCTTGCAAGTCTATAGTCACCTATTATGTGTTATGATTCGACAACCCCGAAATGACAATAATCGGGATACTTCTCGGTGACGACCGTAGTTTGAGGAGTTCATGTATTCACTATGTGTTAATGCTTTGGTCCGGTGCTCTATTAAAAGGAGGCCTTAATATCCCTTAGTTTCCACTAGGACCCCGCTGCCATGGGAGGGTAGGAAAAAGATGTCATGTAAGTTCTTTTCCATAAGCACGTATGACTATATTCAGAATACATGCCTACATTACATTGATGAATTGGAGCTAGTTCTGTGTCACCCTATGTTATAGCTATTACATGAGGAATCACATCCGACATAATTATCCATCACTGATCTATTGCCTACAAGCTTTTCATATACTGTGCTTCGCTTATTTACTTTTCCGTTGCTATTGTTACAATCACTACAAAACCCAAAAATATTACTTTTACTATGTTTACCTTTACCACTCTTACCATTACTATCATACTACTTTGCTACTAAATACCTTGCTGCAGATACTAAGTTATCCAGGTGTGGTTGAATTGGCAACTCAACTGCTAATACTCAAGAGTATTCTTTGGCTCCCTTTGTGTCGAATCAATAAATTTGGGTTGAATACTCTACCCTCGAAAGCTGTTGCGATCCCCTACACTTGTGGGTTATCACAGGACTAGGAGAAGCTTTCACTACACGCTCTCCCTCCCGCACGCGGTGGACATGCAACAGTTCAATCGGTGTCAGATGGCCAGAAGCATACTGTAGTACTCCTCCACTGCAGTAGTACTCCATCATTGTTCGACTTCCCAAAGAGGCGAATAGCCAAGCATAGCCCGGACGCTCGTGTGGCAGTTTCATGTGTAGAGTACTCTAGGATAGCATGTATCGTGCCTGTAAGGTTAAAATCGTTGGGGTCGGCTCCATATTATGTGGCCGTGTCGAAGATTTTTTTATTAAAATAATCTTCTGGCCCTACCTGTCATCTTGGTGATTGTAGTTTGCATGCTCATCTGGTCAAGACAGGAATATATATTTTAATTTGTGGTGGGTAAATGTTAGAGGTTGCAGAAAATATATTGTACACTGCGGGTCTTTCAGCCAAGTTTAGAGGCAAGCATGTGGGGCCAGTGCTATGATGTGTCGCGTCAACTCGTACAACAAGGAGAAGCTTGATTTTACTACTACACGCCTTCTCCCTCGCCCACGCGAGCAGTGGCTCACAGACGAGGACAGGCTTTTGCTTATAGTACTACAACAAGCTACGCCTCCCGCTCGTGGTGGATGGACATGCAGCAGTGGATTCAATACTGTAGAGGCAGTAGTAGTAACATCATTGTTCGTTTTCTCGAAGAGGCGAAGAGCCAAGCGCAACCCGAACGTGGAAGTTGCGAACCTTGGAGCACGCATATAGCCAGGCTCTTGCATGAGACAAAATTGCTATGTGAGCCCACTATTGTAGTACGTACTTGCTAGTATAGCCCTGTAAACCAGAAAGGACTATGCCTTTCTAGAGATTTCAACATGTGACTAGACTACACCGAGACGGAGTACATACGGAGCAAAATGAGTGAATCTGCACCGCAAATAAATACATAGTTCTCTCGTTTTCCTCTCTGCCTTGGTCGCGGTGCACAATATTGAGTATACTGACTAGTCTCTTTTTGACACACATTTATGTTTTTTCAACACAGTACATACGCGATCGCTCATATACACGCGCATACACTCACCCCTATGAACGCACACACGCACACCCTACCCCCTATGAGCACCTCCGAAAGACTAAGTCGGCACTATCATCTTGAAATTTACGAAGTCACCATAGGCACCTCGTCGTCGACGGGAATGTCTCCTGACACGCGATAGACGCGAGCAGCAACCGCCTCCATAGGTGCTTGAATGCCAAGGAGGGAGAGGGTAGCGGTTCCCGAGACGTTGAACGGTCAATGATGCATCCTCAATTACATGCAGAGGGGTTTAACTGGAGAAGCAGAATAGAGCCAGCATGATGTGAATGCAACATAGTTTGGACTCTCATATAAAGGCGCCCCACTATTCCAATCCATCTACTCTTACTCTCTGCACAACACTGCTCACTCCAATCCAAGACAAAGTGACCAGAAGCCACAAGCACCTATGGAGGCGATGGACGCGAGTGGCAGTCGGCTGTGCCAAATCATCCAAGGCACCGGCCTGCGGCCCCGCACCATGCAGCGTTTCCAGACGGTGCTGGCGACCGCCGGCATCGTAGTCCTCACCGACGCCGGCTTCGCCTCTTGCATGGACAAAATGATGGTCAACTCCATCCGCAAGTTCACCACCGTCAAGAAGCACGCGGACGACCTTGCCATACTGCTCCAACCCGCACGCCCAGGCTCCTCATTGCCTGCCACCCTCATCGGCCTCCATGGTGACGAACTCTTTCAAGCCCTGGTGGCCCTGCAGATACCGGAGGTCGCGACAAAGAATGTGCACCTCGAGGCCATGCTCGCCGTGCAGCTCCTTGCCATGCAAGAAACCGTCGACCTGCACATCCAGGTCTACGAGGAAATCATCTACATAGGCCACTACAAGGCAAGCGAGGACAGAAAGACGTTTGCCTTGTTCCAGCGGCTGGAATCTTTGGATGCCATTGTTCATAAGCACGTCGACCTGGCCACGAAAGTCACTCCTACTTAGCCGCCGTTCGGTAGGCTGGTGCCCTGAGTCGAGGAGGTGGATGTCGTCGATTGATGCATCTCTTCTTCTTGCCTCCTGTAACCAGCACTGCATCGCCTTGTGGCCTTAATGTTTTATTAGTATAGTACTCCCTCCGTCCCAAATATAAGTCTTTCTAGAGATTCCAGCAAGTGACTACATACGGAGCAAAATGAGTGAATCTACACTCTAAAATATGTCTACATACATCCGTATGTTGTATTCCATTTGAAATAGTATCTAAAAAGGCTTATATTTAGGAACGGAGGGAGTATATGGCATTTTTATTCCTATCATAACATTTTCACTGTGAGGTGGGGCCGCAGTTGAGCAAACCCACACCGCCCACCGGGCATCGGCCGAGTTTAGAATTAGAAGAGAGAAACGAGGGAGAAGAGCTAGCTGTAGCACGGACGTTGTTGTCAGATGGGACTTGTGTTGATAGAATAGGAGGACTGAGCACTCGTACCTCTTTTTTTGAGGGAAAAAATAGTCGTATGTCTAGTACCACTAGTTGGGCGCGTGCGACCTATAGCTGTCATCACTTTAGGTCTCCTTTTTGAACCGCTGCTATGCTTCACAGTACATATTTTTTCACGCATTTGTCATCCTATATGTACTCCTAGGCTATTTCCACGTGCTCCCTTTCGCCGACATGTGGGACATAGAGCATCTGGGTCGTAGTGCATGGACGACTCAGAGCATATGCCGGGGTACTTTACATTTCAGACCTCACGAATTACATGCAAACCCCCCGTAGAAGAATAAATAAATAAATGAATTACTACATGAAACCGGATTATTTTTGTAGAAACCGGAGCACATTCATGAAATTCTGGACATAACACATTTATAAAAAATGACCGGACCTAAAGCCGTCTAAGGGCCTCTTTGATTTTTCCCGCAAAAAAGGCCTCTTTGATTCGCAGGATACTGAAAACACAGGAATGGGGAAAGTATGATGGCGATGAACCGAGACGAAGAGAACTCTAACTCAGTTAGAGGTTAGAGTTAGATTCTAACCCTGAACTAACTCTAAACCAAAGAGGTGTATGGATGGCAGGGTTAGATTGACAATAACTACTCTTTCTCAATGATTTGACTACTTTGGACCGTATTTCCTGCCGGATTTGGTGTGTCCGGCTCTTGTGTGGCCTCCTCCCGCTCACAATTGACATAAACGAACCATCTTTACAAATCAAGCATGCAAAACATAATAAATTTTACTTTGTCCATACAAATGAGATATCCCACTTAAACATACAAGTCGTCAATCATGCTTCACAAAAAAATACACTCCATGAAACAAAGCATGAGCTAACTCATCACGGAAGTCATTCGCGATAGGGAGGGAGCCCGGAGCCCCTCACGCACCCAGGGAGGAGCTCGTCATCGTCGCTCTGGAGGAAGGCTCTATAGAGCCCAAGCCCCGGGAACCCCTCCAATGCCGACGCTTGCGAGTTTAGGTCGACACCGACATGGGTAGCAGGGCCACTTGCCGCCGACTGCGAACTTAATCTTGGGGCCTCTAGAAATAATGCAAGCTTGAAACTGATATACCTAGAAAGGTGAACTAAATCTCTAGGCCTCTAGAAATAATGCAAGCCTGAAACTGAAATACCTAGAAAGGTGAACAGAATCTTTGGGCCTCTAGAAATAATGCAAGCCTGAAACTGAAATACCTAGAAAGGTGAACTGAATCTTTATGACCCTAGAAATAATGCAAGCATGAAACTGAAATACCTAGAAAGGTGAACTGAATCTTTGGGCCTCTAGAAATAATGCAAGCCTGAAACTGAAATACCTAGAAAGGTGAACTGAATCTTTGGGCCTCTAGAAAGATTTATTACCTCCTCAAGCAGCATCAAACAATTCCATGCGTGCACCACAAATTTATACCAAGTTTGATCAGGATCTACTTTTCCAAATCAGAATTAGCACTAGAGCGAGCAAGATCAATGATATGGATGTGAGATAGAGAAGGAACGAACAAACTCACCCCTCTCTTGACCTCCCTGGTAGATGTGCCACCGCCGCGCACGACAGAGGGAGAAAAACGACCGGTGAAGGGGGAGCGGGGCAACCTTCGAAGGCCGGAGGGAGAGGACGGCCGGAGTAGGGCGGCGGAGGCCGGAGGGAGAGGGTGGTTAGAGGAGAGAGGGCGAATGGCAGAGCGGCGCTTGGGCGGGCGGCCCGATGGGGAACAAAGAG
>NC_057801.1:146929195-146951376 GCF_018294505.1 Triticum aestivum
CCCGGGGATAACTAACCCAATTAGAACCTCTCCACCGGGCTAGTTTTTTTAGCTAGGTTAGAGCAAACTAGCTCAAACTAACCTCTCCTGTTTCGATAATTTGAGGCTATTTCAACCCAAACTAGCTCTAACTTAGGGATCCAAACAAAGAGGAGTAGTACTGTACATGCTACAGTTTGGACTGTAGCACATTGTTTTTTATGGCCATATCACCACATTGTTTTCTACTACTGGTTCACTGGGCTGCCGTGGTTCGCACTGCAGGTTCACTGGGCTGCCGTGGTTCGCACTCCTCCGACGTGAGTAGTTGTAGCATATGCCGCATCATTCTTTGCTCCTTCTTATTACGTACTTCACCGACATGTGGGAGAGCCAGCATCCGGGTCGATGTGTCATGGACCAGATTAGAGTGTGGAACGGAAGGGGGGCATCACCCCGGTCATAGCGCTAGTAATTCATGACCATAGTGCATAGTCATATCACAAGTCTTTCCAGCAGTAACGCACCGTCAAATCACACAACCCGACCTTTCCAGCAGTAAGTTTCAATCCTCCACTCCCTCACCCTCCTTGCCTCTCTGTCAAACTGCCTACCCAAAAACTGCCGCGCGTAATGCCCGGGAAAAGCCCCGCCCTCAACTTTTAACTACGCGAAAATAGTTCAAGCTTGTTAGTTCTATATAAATACTAGTACTGTATGTTTATTCACCCATGGGGTTGTTCAATGAATGGAGGGCCAGGGAGCACAAGTGAACAATACTAGTACTACCAGTAGTAGTAAGTAGGAGTCGTACAGTTAGTCACCTTAAATAGAGAGTTTCTTTTCTTTAATGCCACGTACACAAACTGAAACACTTATGATGGAGAGAAAAAGATAATCACTCCACTATATATGTACGCAGGGGCCTGAGTGCTTGCTTTACTAGGGTTTCTCTCTTCATTCTCTCATCCTCTCCAGATCTAAACAAGATAGTGGTAGCGACATTTTCTCTCTGCTCACCGCTGGTCACAGATCCGGCCGGATCCCTTCGGCCGGTGTGTGTAGAGGACTAAAAGGTGCATCATTCACGCGGTCATCACCGCCGAGGGAGGAAACCCACAGCTGCCGGCGGGGCCCGATCCTCTACCCATGTCGTTCTGTCCGACACAGCGCCGGCTCGGGAGGTCCCCCGATCCTTCTTCCTCCCTGTCATATTGTGCACAGATCGGACCTGCCGCCGCCGACATCCCGATGAACCTCAGGTACAGGTTCTTCGAAAGTGGCCTTGCTCTACTGCCCCAGCTCGCCACGTATCTGCATGTGCATCTTTTCCTACTTCCAGCAGCTCTTCCAAATCTACCTAAATTCTTATTATTATTAGAGGTAAAGCTACTTCATGCATTCGAATCTAGGACTTGGTTCAAACAATGAAGAAAGGGGGGAAATCGTAGCATGAATCTAGGACTTCTTTCAAAGAGGAAATAACAGGGGGAAAGTAGTAGAGACCGGATACCCAACCAGTCTCTTGGTTGAAAAGGGAAATAATGGGAAAACTCGGTACAAACTGGATAAGGAACAGATCTATTATTGGTTGAAAAAAGGATAGAAAGTGGCGGCTGGTGGACAAGTCAACAGAGTATGTCCATGATTAGATTTGCTGTCCTCACATAGTAAAAGGTCTCTAGGATTAGATTTGTTACCCTCACATAGTAAAAGGTCTCCAGGATTAGATTTGCCGCCCTCACATAGTAAAACTTCTCCAGGATTAGATTTGCTGCCCTCATAGACCATGAACAAACTCGGCATCACCACTTTATGCCTCCTTGTAGGTACATTGTGTAGATGCATCCACTGTCGCATGTCCTTATACCAACCTTTTGCTGTTGTTAATGTAAGGGCACATGTAAAATGAAGCGATCACACTGTTACCTTAAGGACATGTCTAATAAGTAATCTAATGCCTCAAGTGATATGATGCAATTAAACTGTGTTAACAAATGGTACTCCTGCCGTTTTCCCCAGTATGATAAGAAAGTTGCTTCTTTACGCTGCTGAGTGACCTGGTGTCCCCACGGTCCCATGCCCTTAAACCAACTCTTGAGCTGTTGTTGATTTACTATATCTAGTAAACAAGCAATGCCACCATTAAAGTAATCCCATATTTGATGACTGTCATAGTTGATCGTAATGCTTCCGGTAACATGAAGCATTGCCGAGATTTTAAAATTTCTACTGTCCTTGCGTGATTGCCATGAACATAATTAAGATGCTTCTTTTCATTTCGTGTATGTTTCCTATATTCTTATTGACTAGCCACTGTTTACTTTCTATCTTTTTGTGCAGATAGGCACATCCATTTCACCTTGTTGCTATTGTGACCTTTTGGTGAACTGCACAAAACACTTTTTTTGGAATGAGTGTCTTGTGCAGTTCAACTAAAATGTCACGTGGGCAACATCTCTCAATTTTGGTGGAACTGCACAAAATGGTGTATGGAGTGCCCAAAAGCTCCGTCAAATTTTGTTGGTAATCTCGTGCAAAATTTTATTAGCCTTTGCAAGATGAGTCATCACTGTCACCACAATGACACTTTATTTTAGTGGAACTGCACAAAAGGATAAGCAAATTATAGTTGCACCTTACATGAGCAGGACAACCAACCTTAATGTTGCTCAATTTTGGTGCAACTACTAAAGAAGAACTTGCTAGCTCATGAGGGCAAGTACTTTTTGCTAGCTGAATGATCCAATCTTTGCTTCATTTCAGGTGAACTACAAAGGCGCATGAATTGAATCATGGAGTTGCAGGTTGACCTCATCCGAGTGGAGTTGCAGGTTCACCAGATCGAGTCATGGCGGCATAGGGCCCCTCACACCGGTCAGTACTGTCCTTTATCAACATGATTATGCTTTCTCATGTTGTGCCAATGTTGTATTTTTTAAATAAAGCTATTCTATCGCAATCTTTTCTCGTTTTGGAAATAAAGTTTGCTTCAACTAGTGCCACTATTATAGTAATTTCAAGGGATGCTTCAAAGGTTGATGCATCAGGAACATAGATAGAATTGGTGGCCAAAAGAAAAGGCTAGTGTTTGTACAACCATCTCTATGGCTGCTAGAGTCCTAAATCCCTGCTCTTTGTTATCTGTGCAAACAGGAATACTCTACTATAGATGTTGTGATGGTCAAGAGCATTCGCCAAGTTCTTGGGTTGTATGACACGGCTAGCCAAGATGGATCTAATCCCGATATTCCCTTTATCAAAAGTCTCTAATGGGTTGGTTCTGAATCTTGCAAGCTGGGAATCAATGAGATGTGTAGGCATCTTTGTTGTACTTATTATTTGAATGTTAATTGTTGGTTCTGAATCTTGGAAGCTGGGAATCAATTAGATGTGTAGGCATCTTTGTTGTACTTATTATTTGAATCTTATTTGTTGGTTCTGAATCGTGCAAGCTGGGAAACACGGCATGATGATGCAGAGGACATCAACCATAACAAACTGTTCAAAATTGGTAGTATTGTCTGTGTGAAAGTGTGACAAATGTGTTGATCATGTATGTCCTGAGAATAATAATTCTAATTGTTGTGCATGTTGATCCTGTGGCACTAATAGAATGAGCCAATGCATTGCTTGTTTTAAGAATACATTTTCATTAAAGCTAATTAAATTTAAGTAAAGTGACCACTAACACTTGTTATTAAAGTACCAATACAGACCCGCTCGTGAACCGACGTGTGTGGACGGAATAGGTTTCTTAATGGAGGCGTTTGAATGCACTGAGGGTCCATATTCTGCCGGGCGTGCAGCGGTCGAGGGAGGGGTAGTAACTGCTGCCGCCTATACACACTCAGCTACTGTTGAATCCAGTTCCCCAAGAGCTGGAAAATGAACTGCTGCTGTCGCCTACTCACTCATTCACTTGAAGAGACTCCAATGGCGATCCGAGGGGTGAGCCTGCTGGATATGGACTTCAACAAGGAGTTCACCTTTGAGGTCTCCAATCAGTCCCATGGTGGCACCAAGTTGAATGTGATGTACACCAACGATCCGGACTCAGTGAAGCTCTGTCTCGCCGAGTTCAAGCAGTACCTACAGGACGAGAAAGCACAAGGTCGTAGGACTAGACCTTGTGCCCATCCATTAGTCTCCTGACAAGGACCAACGGATCGCAGTCGCCCAGGTATGCATGCGGGAAGAAGTTCTTGTCTACCACTACTATAGGGCCATCAGAGGTTCCGGAGCATTCGCCCATTTCATCAGCAGCGCCGACTACACGTTCGCTACGATGGAGAGAAGGAAGAACACGACGATTTGGACATCTAGTGCAACAAGCTTCTCGACATCCAGAAGCAATACAAGATCATCGACAATAGGCAGGAGAAGTACTCCGTGGTTGACCTCGCCGAGACCATCATCAACCCTTGCTACGCCAACATGAAAGAAGACAACGATACCAAGGAGCTCCACCGAACACCTTGCACCCGAGCAAGTCAACCCTCATACTCCCCTCCGCCTACGTCTTCCCCCGGTCCTGTTCGTTCGGTCCGTGGTATCGACGTCGTCCTCCGCCTTGGTGCTCTTGCCATGGAGCAGCCGTCTGTCGTTCCCAACATGGTTAGCAAAACAAGAGGAATCGGGAGACAATTGTTCGTCGAGAGGCTGACAGTCTCGGGACCACCAGGTCCATGGCGTAGGTTTTGTTGTTTAACATGGGCATCCCACGACATGTTTCAACGTTTTTTGGATCAAGCGGCCTCTAGGCCTCCCAACCTAGCTTGTCTATAACATCAACAGCCCAAGTTATGTTTGTTTTTTCAAGATGACGCATAGCTCAGTTCTATTTTTCTATAAGAATGCAAAACTGAACCTATGTTTTCCCTTCTATAATAGTATATATATATGTGTGTATATATATGTATATATCTTATTTTATTACATATATATATATATAATAGAAACAACGTAAGGTTCCGTTAAACCTGTCGTTCATCCAACCATTTTATAGACCTTCTCACTTCCTTTAGTTTTTGTTTTCATTAATCCTATATCTGAATTTTCTTCCACTTTCTTTTTTGATGTAAACTGAGTTTTCTCCCAATACGTTTCCCTAGAACAAACTGAACTGTCCCACGTCTAGCCTAAAAAATAATAACACCCCACGTCCTAAGAACTCATCAAATTAAAATGACATTTTATTTTGTAAATTGAAAGTTCTTACAAAATAATAATAATAATAATAATAATAATAATTATTATTATTTATATATAAGTCGGCAAGTTAACTCCTAGTGATTCCGTACATAAGCTTGCAAAGATTTTACTGACCAATGCAGTAATAGACGTGCAATCATGTGTTTATGTTTTTATAACATTTCTCCGTCCAACCCAACATGATATTTTCACCCAGCCCAGCAAGTCTGCGGATTTTGAGAAAAATGCAAATGGGCTTTAAATTCTACAATATATATAAACGGGCTGCATAGATGCTACATCATTGTTTCACCCAGCCCACCAAATGGACTGAAAAACAAATGGACTGGCTGACATGTGGGCCAGTAGGTCGAGGCCTAAGTAAGGCGTTGGATTTACATCCAACGGCCGACTTTCTTCTTCAACTCTCGTCTTCTCCCCCCAGCACTTCCGGGACCAATTGCTACAGCCTTCGGCATCCAGCGGCATTGTTTTGCGCGCCTCGCAGTGAAACGCTACCCCGTCGACGGCCAGGCCATACCTCCACTCTGCACCTCCTGTTATTCTCTGCCGAATGTAGGCCCACCCCGCACCCGAACTAGTCAAGTTTCCCACTCCTCTCCATCTGTGACTCGACTGCCGCGTCTTCCCCATCTCCGGGTCGTCCCAGTCTGGGGCTTTGCCGTCGTCCACCGCCTCGCTGAGCTCGGCGCGGCGTGGTCAATAAATGAGAGTCATCAGAAGAGGACTGTACGTGAGAGCCTGACGGCTGGGACCCATGAGGTCCATGGTCGCACAGAAGGAAAGTTCCTCCCTATTAGGCTCTTTCCTCCCCTTGACAGCTGGGACTCACCAGCTGTATCTTCACACGGAAGGAAGTGCCTCCTTGTTATGCAACAAAAACTATTCCTCCCGATGACAGCTGGGACCCGGTAGATTTGGTTTCTGACTTGTGGGCCTCCTAAGTAGACGTGTACTTAGGGCTTTGTCAACTTAATCAACAAATGATTCTAGCAGCTGGACCGTTGGATGTTAATCCAACAACCGTGCTTCTTCTTCAACCTCTGTTCTTGTTCCTGTCTCCCGTGGGCAGCAGTGCTGCCGCGCACCCGAACCAGTCAAGTTTCCCACTCCTCTCCATCTGCGAATCCACTGCCGCATCTTCCCCATCTCCGGGTCATTCCAGTCTGGGGCCTCACCTCGTCCACCGGCCGTGGTGTGCTCGGCACGATGTGGTCAACATGGTTAACAAACGAGAGTCATCAGAAGATGACTGTACGTGAGAGGCTGATAGTGGGGATGCACCACGCCCATGGACGCATGCATGCAACTACATCCTTCTTACCTTGAAAAATAATGTTTTCTCCACCTGACTGCTGGGACCCACCAGCTACATCTTCACAAGCAAGGAAGTGCATCCATATTACGGGAAAAAAATAATAATTCACCCCCTAACTGCTGGGACCCACCAGCTACAACTTCGCACGCAAGGAAGTGCCTGACATTTGGGACCCACCTGCTCGAAGCGTACGTCGCATTGTCATTCTGGTCACGAACGTGTATGTACATACTGGTCGATGTAGAGGCACGCACGTGTCCTAGTAGAGGCGCGCACGTGTCATAGTAGAGGTGCGCACGTAGCATGCACACGTACGTACAGCGGCCAGGGTGCAAGAAAGTAAATACGACCACATACGTACATATGGGCAAGGTCTCGAACTCCTACTCGTGCATACGTACTGCCAGGGCTTGTGTACATGGCTAGGTCGGAACAGAGAAACTACACCGTCGTGGATACGTCTCCAACGTATCTATAATTTTTGATTGTTCCATGCTATTATATTACCCGTTTTGGATGTTTATGGGCTTTTCTTTACACTTTTATATCATTTTTGGGACTAACCTACTAAGCGGAGGCCCAACCCAAATTGCTGTTTTTTTGCCTATTTCAGTGTTTCGAAGAAAAGGAATATCAAACGGAATCCAAACGGGATGAAACCTTCGGGAGCGATCTTTTTGGAACAGATGCAAATCATGATACTTGGAGTGGATGTCAAGCAACGAACAAGGCGGCCACGAGGGTGCCCGGCGCGCCCTAAGGGGGTGGGCACGCCCCCCACCCTCGTGGGCCCCTCGAGCGTCCACCGACCTACTTCTTCCTCCTATACATATCTACGTACCCCGAAACCATCCAGGAGCACCACGAAAACCTAATTCCACCGCCGCAACCTTCTGTATCCGCGAGATCCCATCTTGGAGCCTTAGTCGGCGCTCTGCCGTAGGGGGAATCGACCATAGAGGGCCTCTACATCATCTCCAAGGCCTCTCCGATGAGTTGTGAGTAGTTTACCACAGACCTTCGGGTCCATAGTTATTAGCTAGATGGCTTCTTATCTCTCTTTGATTCTCAATACAAATTCTCCTTCCTCTTCTTGGAGATCTATTCGATGTAACTCTTTTTGCGGTGTGTTTGTCGAGATCCGATGAATTGTGGGTTTATGATCAAGTTTATCTATGAGAAATATTTGAATCTCCTCTGAATTCTTTTAGGTATGATTGGTTATCTTTGCAAGTCTCTTCGAATTATCAGTTTGGTTTGGCCTACTAGATTGATCTTTCTTGCAATGGGAGAAGTGCTTAGCTTTGGGTTCAATCTTGCGGTGTCCTTTCCCAGTGACAACAGAGGCAGCAAGGCACGTATTGTATTGTTGCCATCGAGGATAAAAAGATGGGGTTTATATCATATTGCTTGAGTTTATCCCTCTACATCATGTCATCTTGCTTAATGCGTTACTCTGTTCTTATGAACTTAATACTCTAGATGCAGGGAGGAGTCGGTCGATGTGTGGAGTAATAGTAGTAGATGTAGAATTGTTTCGATCTACTTGTTGCAGACGTGATGCCTATATACATGATCATGCCTAGATCTCATAACTATGCACTTTTCTATCAATTGCTCGACATTAATTTGTTCATCCACCGTAAAACTTACGGTATCTTGAGAGAAGCCACTAGTGAAACCTATGGCCCCGGGTCTATCTTTTATCATATAAGTTTCTATCTACTTTTTATTTGCATCTTTTATTTTCCAATCTATATCATAAAAATACCAAAAATATTTATCTTATCATATTATCTCTATCAGATTTCACTTTTGCAAGTTACCGTGAAGGGATTGTGTCGGTGTCAAAACCGGCGGATCTCGGGTAGGGGGTCCCGAACTGTGCGTCTAGGCGGATGGTAACAGGAGACAAGGGACACAATGTTTTTACCCAAGTTCGGGCCCTCTCGATGGAGCTAAAACCCTACTCCTGCTTGATTAATATTGATGATATATGTAGTACAAGAGTAGATCTACCACGAGATCAGAGAGGCTAAACCCTAGAAGCTAGCCTATGGTATGATTGTTGTTCGTCCTACGGACTAAAACTCTCTGGTTTATATAGACACCGGAGAGGGCTAGGGTTACACAGAGTCGGTTACAATGGGAGGAGATCTACATATCGTATCGCCAAGCTTGCCTTCCACGCCAAGGAAAGTCCCATCCAGACATGGGACGAAGTCTTCAATCTTGTATCTTCCTAGTCCGGGAGTCCGGCCAAAGGTCATAGTCCGACCGTCTGAACACCCCCTAATCCAGGACTCCCTCAGTAGCCCCTGAACCAGGCTTCAATGACGACGAGTCCGGCGCGCAAATTGTCTTCAGCATTGCAAGGCGGGTTCCCCCTCCGAATACTTCATAGAAGATGTTGAACACAAGGATAGTGCCCGGCTCTGCAAAATAATTTCCACATACCGCCGTAGAGAGAATAATATTCGCGCAAATCTAATCTACTGATGTATTCCGTAGCGTGACATTATGTCACAGCCAAGCCTTTATTCGAATCGTTTTACCGTCCCACCTCAGTGTGTTTAGCGAGGCGGTTTCCTTGGCACGTCTTGTCAAAGCAGAGATCGTGTCCCCTTATTCCGGGATTCTCATCAATACGGGCGTGGGTAACCCATCCGCGCCATTAATCACGGCGCTTGGGAGATAAGCGAGTTTTGCTAGGCTGGTGGGGGCACATAGTTTCGGCCGCCCATATAAAGGGATAAGGATCCACCCTTTCCATCTACGCCTTCCTCTTCCTTCACTTATCCATTGCTGCGCACTCGAGCTCCAGCGCCCAAGTCCGCACTTCCCACCTCAACCTTCTCCAATCATGTCCGGAGAGGGAGGTAGGTGGATGGCTTCCTCTGTCACGGAGGGGAAATCAAAAAGCTGAGGAAAGCCGGGTACTTGTCCAACGACATCGCGCACCGGCTCCCAGATGAGGGGCAGCTCATCCCCACCCCCAGGCCCCATGAGAGGGTCGTGTTTCTCCCCCATTTCCTCCACGGACTGGGCTTTCCTCTTCACCCATTTATCCGGAGGCTCAAGTTCTACTACGGCCTGGATTTACACGACCTGGCCCCGAACTTCATCCTCAACATCTCGGCGTTTATCGTCGTGTGCGAGGTCTTCCTCCGCATCCAGTCCCACTTCGGCTTATGGCTGAAGACCTTCAATGTCAAGCCGAAGGTTGTGGGCGATCGACAAGCGGAGTGCGGAGGCGCCATGGTGGGCAAGATGGCCAACGTCACATGGCTCGAGGGCTCCTTTGTGGAAACCATCAAAGGGTGGCAATCGGGGTGGTTCTACATCAGCGAGCCACGTGACCCTGAATGGGCAGCGGCCCCCGAGTTCCGATCTGGCATCCCCACGCGGCTCACCTCATGGAAAGAGATGGGCCTGTCGTGGGGTAATCCGGAATAGGCGACCGGACTCCAAACCTGCGTCCAGAACCTGATGGACAAGAAGGTTAAACTCATCAACGTAGTTCAGGTCATGCTCTTTCGCCGGATCCTCCCGTGTTAACGGCGGGCTTTTAATCTGTGGGAATTCGACCCGGCCCAACACCAAAATCTGTCCAGGCTCTTCGACACAATGCATGAAGATGCTTGGAAGGTGCTTTTCAAGAGCTCCGAGATTCACCCTCCCACTACCGAGGATCACGGATTCTGCGCGAAGCGCCAAGCCAGTGCGGTAAGCTTAGTTTACCTATTACAGGGAACTTGTTTTTCATAGTTTGACTCTATGCAGGATCTAAACACCCATTCCTTTAACAGGACTGGCAGAAGAAGACCGGACAGATCAACTGTCCGGCTCCCTTGCCTGAAGGCCCAGCAGACGCACGTTTGACGAAACTGCTAGTCCCGGCACCCCACGTGGTGCCGGAGAAGAAGGACAAGAAGAAGGCCACGGGAACTCGAAGGAGCTCGCGGCGACTGGTGGTGTCGGACTCATCGCCCGACGACCCCAAAGCGCACTCCTCCTCCGAAGACGAGGAGGAGGAAGAAGAAGCCTCTCCCCCTCCAGCAGGGGGAGGAAAGAAAAGGAAGGTCGTCCCAACTGGGGAGGACGGAGGGTCCAAGAAGGGGAAGACCCTTCTCCCGGACTACGCCTCCGACGCTGAAGACGGCGGAGAGGAGTGGCCATCCAGGGCCAAGCCCCTGGCAAAATCGTAAGTATCCGGATACCAGAATAACTCACGGTATTACTTTATTGCACAGTACCTTCTGACGCTGAATATAATCATGCAGTCTGCCCAAGGCTCAGCTCGACGATTCGTCGAGTGGCTCACTGGACTCATCGGATATGAATAGTCTTTCACTCCCGACGGCTTCCTCCCTCCGCCCTACGGATGAAGCCGAGGTGGAATCCCAAAAGGGGCTGAGCCAGGAGGAGGTGGTCCTGGAGGCGCAGCAAGGCGACCTCCCGTACTCTAGGCCCAAAGGGGATAAAACCCCGGAGGGATCCAAGTCCAGCCCTAGGCCGGACACCGCACCGGAACCTTCAGTGGTTCCAGAGTCCGGCAGGCGGCCCCTTCGCAAGAAGGGAAAGCCTACGATGTCGGCGGCCTCCGTCCAACCGGAGGCGCCAGACAATTTGCTGGAGGCGCTTCATGGTGCCTCCATCGACGAGGAGCACTGCACTGTTATGAGTGCGGTGATCGAGAAGGTTCAGTCCGCCAAGAGCGGGCTGACAGAAGCCTGTGCCAGCCTTCTAATAGGCTTCGAGGTATGTATTTAAAACATGTAAAAATGTTACCGCATAGATAGTAGCCCCTGATGCTCAGTTTGGTGTTCGGAAAGAAAAACCGGACTGAGGATCCAAAAAGATATACGCAGGAGTCTAACATAAAAATGTCAATATGGGGATGCAGGCCATGCTGCTGACCTCTGCCGCACTGACTGCGGAGGTCGATGCATTGAAGCAGAGCCTCGAGCGGTCCGAGAACGAGCTCGGCCTTGCCAAGAAGCAGCTCGAGGACAAGGAAGGTAGGTAGTACCTTATGTAAGGGTATATAAAAATACATGGTTGCAAATAGTGACATGACCAACGTGAATGTGACAGGGGCCACAACCGAGGTGGCGACCCTGAAGGAAGCGCTGTCCAAGGCCGAAGATAATGCGGCCATGGAGTGCACCGAGCAAGAGAAACAAGAGGCGCGGGTGGCGGAGGTGCGGCAAGAGCTCAATGCTCTCGTGAAGAAACACGAGAGTTTAGAGCTTGACTCAAAGACGCGAGAGTCCGAGCTTGCCTCGGCACTTGAAAGTGCCAAATCTGCCAAAGTCGAAGCCCAAAAAGCCCTCGAGGAGATTGAGGCGATGAAAAAGATAGCAGCGGGTAAGGCATTCTTTATGCAAAGCAAGCATTTGAAAGTGAATTACATGTTACTTACCCGAATTCGGAGCTCTCCAGGAGCATTCACAGATCTGCCCCGGAGTGTGTCCGCCGCCGCCGCATTCTACCGAGCCGAAGAAGGGAGCTCGACGGAGAAGGTGTTCTGGTCCCAGTATGTTGAGGCCGGACGCCCCGTGCCCTTGAGCGACCAGCTGAAGCAGCTGGTCGAGCTCCATAAGGTGGCCGAACAGGCCATGAAGGGCCTTATAGGCCGGCTGTGGCCTGGGGAGGTCCTGCTTGAGAGCTACTTCGGGCTGGTGAGGCGGCTGGTGGATGCCTGTCCGCAGCTTGAAGTCATCAAGCGCTCCGTATGCATCGAAGGCGCCCGTAGGGCTCTTGCCCGTGCTAAAGTGCACTGGGGCAAGCTGGATGCTGAGAAGCTGGTGACAGAAGGGCCACCGGAGTGGAAGGAGCATTGCAGGCCCGAGATGTGTTATGAGGGCGTCCTGAAGGGTGCCCGCCTTGTGGCGAATGAATGTACCAGGGATGTAATTTTTGAGTAAACTCGCTCGTGTTTATCCTATGCGCTGAAAACTTGTTCATATGCGCTAAGCAACACTTTTTTGAATTTAAAATATTACCTTCTGTGCGGCCGTTTATTAAATCTAAGAGATGCAAGTCGTCAGCTTCTACCCCCATGCTGCGAGTGCTGGGGTGTTCGGGATAAACCTGAGCGCTCTTGTTCCCATTCTTGGGTCTTTTGAGGGAGGCGCTCAGCACAACGAACAAGCCAATCAGACTTATAATGCTTTATCACTCTCACTTAGCCATAGAATTCTATAATTTTAAATTTCGGGGAAGCCCCTAGTATTCGGATGACTCAGTTCGGGGCGCTATCCAGTCCTAGGACAAAGCCAGCTCCTAGCTCTAAGCGGCATAAGTCTTTAAGGACTCGAAAAACCTCGCGAACAGCGACCGGCTCTCGCCCTATCATGACGGCCAGTTTTAGCTTTCTCTACTGAGGTGTTAACCCAGCTCAACTGGGGCACAATCGCAGTAGTTCTCCCAGCACTACCTTAGCCGATATAGCGGAACGTAAGGTACCAAAACATGGGAGCCGGGCAAACCCAACTATTGACCCAAGACATGATTCGGAGCCGATGCATATAATGCTATAAGTTCGGGGTGCCGCACTCATGAGAGTGTTCGGTCTTCTCACACTGTATTCTGGAGTAATTAAGCCCCTGGTGTATTGGTTGTACCAAAGTGTACGGTTGCATAATGTCATAACTAAACATATGTAAAAAATAAATGCAATAATAGACAAGAGCTATATATTGTTTATTAAAGGGCTACTATGAGAGTAGAACGATACAAATAGTGCGATGAGCAAGAGATGGGATTATTTGACATGTCCCCCTCCCGGGGCAAGCTGCGAGACTTTAAGTAAGACAGGTATTTAGCTCGTTATAGAGAGCACCTAGACATTTGACGTGGCTTGTTGTCTCCCTGGCTGTTGCATCGTGTGTTCGGCGGTTGTACTGCCGGACAAGTCTTCAGAATAGTGGAGTCCTGAAAGTAAAAAAAAAAGAAAAATCACAAAATCGGGAGCCCCTAGTGCGGTTGAGCCGCATTCTGGGCATGCCGTGGTTGTGCCCCTCCCCTTATGCCCATGGTATTTCCAGAGCGTAATTATGTACGCATGGTACTGGTTTTGCAAGTTTGCGAGGGCTGGGGTTGGGGCCGCACTGCTATGCTAGCTCGGAACATGCCAGACGATCTCGTTGTAGGTTACTCCGGGCGGGCTTGACGGTGTCTGGCCGCTGAACAGCAGGAGTGGAGAATTGCCTTGAGAGGCTATTGTACTTCCGCCGCGAGGGCCGCCGTGTGCTCCTCTGTTCGGAGAGAGCGTTCGGTGTTTCCATTGACCGTGATGACTCCTCGAGGGCCTGGCATCTTGAGCTTGAGATATGCATAGTGCGGCACCGCATAGAACTTTGCAAATGCGGTTCGCCCGAGCAGGGCGTGATAGCCACTGCAGAACGGGACTATGTTGAAGATTAACTCCTCGCTTCGGAAATTATCCGGGGATCCGAAGACCACTTCGAGTGTAACTGAGCCTGTACAGCTGGCCTCTACACCTGGTATGACACCTTTAAAGGTCGTCTTTGTGGGTTTAATCCTTAAGGGATCTATGCCCATTTTCCGCACTGTATCATGATAAAGCAGGTTCATGCAGCTGCCACCGTCCATGAGGACTCTAGTGAGGTGAAATCTGTCAATGATTGGGTCTAGGACAATTGCGGCGAATTCGCCATGACGAATGCTAGCGGGGTGGTCCCTTCGATCAAAAGTGATCGGGCAGGAGGACCATGGGTTGAACTTTGGGGCGACTGGCTCCAATGCATATACGTCCCTGAGCGCATGCTTCCGTTCCCTCTTGGGGATGTGGGTTGCGTATATCATGTTCACCGTCCGCACTTGTGGGGGAAAGCCCTTCTGTCCTCTGTTGTTCGGTGGCTGGGGCTCCTCCTCGTCATCGCTATGCAGCCCCTTGTCTCTGTTTTCGGCACTTAACTTGCCTGCCTGCTTGAACACCCAACAATCCCTGTTGGTGTGATTGGCCGGTTGTTCGGGGGTGCCGTGTATCTGGCACGAGCGATCGAGTATCCGGTCTAAACTGGACGGGCCCGGAGTATTTCTTTTGAATGGCTTTTTCCGCTGACCGGGTTTAGAGCCTCTGAATCCGGCATTAACAACCGTATCCTCAGTATTGTCACCGTTAATGCGGCGCTTGTTCTTGTTGCGACACGACCTGCCATTGTTGTCCTTGGTATCCGAATTACCAGGGCTCTTGGTCATGTTATTGCTACGAGCTAGCCAGCTGTCTTCTCCCGTGCAAAAGCGGGTCATGAGTGTCGTAAGGGCTGCCATGGATTTCGGCTCTTCCTGTCCTAGGTGCCGGGCAAGCCATTCGTCTCGGATGTTATGCTTGAAGGCTGCGAGGGCCTCTGCGTCCGGACAGTCGACTATTTGATTTTTCTTGGTTAGGAACCGTGTCCAGAATTGTCTGGCCGATTCCTCTGGCTGTTGAATTATGTGGCTTAGGTCATCGGTGTCTGGTGGTCGCACATAGGTGCCCTGGAAATTGTCAAGGGATGCGGATTCCAGGTCCTCCCAGCAACCAATTGACTCTGGTGGCAAGCTGTTAAGCCAATGCCGAGCCGGTCCTTTAAGCTTGAGTGGGAGGTATTTGATAGCGTGTAGATCATCACCACGGGCCATGTGGATATGAAGGAGATAATCCTCGATCCATACTGCAGGATCTGTTGTGCCATCGTATGATTCGATGTTTATGGGTTTAAAACCCTCGGGATTTGATGATCCATTACTTCATCTGTGAAGCATAGTGGGTGTGCGGCGCCTCTGTACTAAGCTATATAACGACGTAGCTCGGATGAGCTTTGTCTGTTGTGTTCAGCCTGGCCGTATTTGCCATATCCGGCGCAATGGTTATCGTCACCTATCGTGGGGCGCCCACGCGATATGTAGATCGATCTTGTTTGCCTTGCCTTGTCCTCCAATATGTCTCGCTGGTCTGGCGCGTTTCCCTGTGCCTTGGTACTTTTTGAGCGGCGCCGGGGTGCGGATTGAGTTGATGGCCGAAAGGCCTCTCTATCGCGGCCACGGGGTGGCTGATCGGCCACATCATACGCTGGTGATGTAGGTTTAGTTGATTCCTCCTCTAGTTGGGGTAGCAGCCTGCGCTTTGGGTAGCTCTTGGAGGGGCGTTTGAGTTTGTACTCTTCGGTAGCGAGGACTTCAGTCCATCTGTCGGCTAGCAAGTCTTGGTCAGCTCTAAGCTGCTGCTGTTTTCTCTTGAGGCTGCTTGCCGTGGCCATGAGCATGCGTTTGAAACGCTCTTGTTCGACGGGGTCCTCAGGCACGACAAATTCGTCGTCGTCGAGGCTTGCTTCGTCTTCTAAGGGAGGCATGTAATTATCGTCCTCGACCTCTCTGTCTGCCTCTCTCTCATGAGGGCTGGCTTCTCCATCCTCCTGCGCTGAATCCTGCTGGAGGGGGTTGTCTTTGGCATTGCCCGGGGTGTTATTGTCTCCGGTGCCGGACTCACCGTTTTTGCTTTGGCGGGATTTAGAGCGGCGCCGCTGACGCTGGCGCTTAGGCTTTTTCTTGGAGGGTTCATCCTCCGTTGTTTCATCGCCATCCCCTTATTTTGGGGTGTCCACCATGTATATGTCGTATGACGAGGTGGCTTTCCAGTGCCCTATAGGCGCTGGTTCTTGGTCGTCTCCTTCATCGGTGTCGATACCGTCGATGTCTTCGTAGTCGAAGTCGAGCATGTCGGTTAAATCATCGACAGTGTCTACGAAGTGGGTGGTGGGTGGGTTTCGAATTTCTTCGTCATCCTCATCCCAACCTTGCTGACCATAGTCCGGCCAGGGCTCTCCTGATAAAGAGAGATACTTTAGTGAATTCAGAATGTTTCCAAAGGGCGAGTGTTGAAAGATGTCCGCGGCGGTGAACTCCATGATCGGAGTCCAATTGGGTTCGATCGGGAGGGGTGCGGAAGATTCGGAGTCCGGAACGGAGTCCGGCACCTTGGAGTCACGATCTCCGTGAAGGACAAGATTGGTGTTCGGCTCGACCGCCATAGAGATTGCAGCTCCCGAGGCGGCGTCTAGCCACCCGTCCTCGATCGGCGTAGTCGGCTCCGAGCTGAGGGTCGGAGCGGACACCTGAGCGGCGCTCTGGGCACTGTCCGGCGGCAGAGCTAGATCATGCCCATCGTGACAGTGCGGCGTGCTCGGCTGTGGCTCGAATCCGTCGAAGATCAAGTCTCCGCGGATGTTAGCCGTGTAGTTTAAACTTCCAAATCTGACCTGATGGCCAGGGGCGTAGCATTCGATCTGCTCCAGATGACCAAGTGAATTGGCCCGCAATGCAAAGCCGCCGAATACGAAGATCTGTCCGGTGAGAAAAGTCTCACCCTAGACCGCGTCGCGGTTGATGATCGAAGAAGCCATCGGGCCTAAAGGTGATGACACAGAGGAACTCTCAATGAAAGCACCAATGTCAGTGTCAAAACCGGCAGATCTCGGGTAGGGGGTCCCGAACTGTGCGTCTAGGAGGATGGTAACAGGAGACAAGGGACATGATGTTTTTACCCAGGTTCGGGCCCTCTCGATGGAGGTAAAACCCTACTCCTGCTTGATTAATATTGATGATATAGGTAGTACAAGAGTAGATCTACCACGAGATCAGAGAGGCTAAACCCTAGAAGCTAGCCTATGGTATGATTGTTGTTCATCCTACGGACTAAAACTCTTCGGTTTATATAGACACCGGAGAGGGCTAGGGTTACACAAAGTCAGTTACAATGGGAGGAGATCTACATATCGTATCGCCAAGCTTGCCTTCCACGCCAAGGAAAGTCCCATCCGGACACGGAACGAAGTCTTCAATCTTGTATCTTCATAGTCCAGGAGTCCGGCCAAAGGTCATAGTCCGGCCATCCGGACACCCCCTAATCCAGGACTCCCTCAGATTGACAACCCCTTTATCGCGTTGGTTACGAGGTTCTTGTTTGTTTGTGTAGGCGCGTCGGACTTGGGAGGAGCCTCCTACTGGATTGATACCTTGGTTCTCAAAACTGAGGGAAATACTTATGCTACTTTGCTGCATCACCCTTTCCTCTTCAAGGGAAAAACCAACGCATGCTCAAGAGGTAGCAAGAAGGATTTTTGGCGCCGTTGCCGGGAAGGTCTTCGCTCAAGTCAAGACATACCAAGTACCCATCACAAACTCATCTCCCACGCATTACATTATTTGCTATTTGCCTCTCATTTTCCTCTCCCCCACTTCACCCTTGCCGTTTTATTCGCCCTCTCTTTCCCGTTCTCCTCTCTCTCTCGCTTGCCTTTTGTGTGCTCGTGTGTTAGTTGTTTATCTCATTATCATGGCTAGTCCTCCTATCATCATTATAATCCCGATCATGAAGTTCTTAATTTTACACAAAGGGAGGGAGCAATCTAAAAGATGCTTGGCATAGAATTTGCAATGCTCAAAATAGATCTACTAGGAAGCAATCTACTTCCGTTCTTCTTTGCAATTTTTATGTAGGCATTACCCCTTGGAATAGATGCATTCTTGATACCATTACCGGAGGGAATTTTTTGGGTAGCCATACTTTTGATGCTTATAATGCCATGACATATTTGTTCGGTCTACCGCCTCTTTTGGTTAACAGAACAGTTTTAACTTTAGAACATGTGATGCAAAGACTTGAAATTATTGAAAATAAAGTTGCTACTGTCGAGTTAATTGAAAATTTGGATAAAAAGATCCACAACCAGATTACTCAATATGGATCTAAGGTTGGAGTTACTTTGAAAAAGTTTTAAAGAGAAGGAACCTATAGTTAATGAAAGGATAGATCAAGATTCCACAAGAATCCATAAACTTGAGGATATTATTACTAATTTAGAGTCTGCCTTTTCATCCATGAAAAATACTCCAACTCCTCCTACAAAAATTGCTAAATTAATGTATGTTCCTAAAAATAATTAATCTAGACTCTGGTTAGATGTGGTTTTATGTTTTAATTAGTGTTTGTGCCAAGTAGAACCTATAGGATAATATTGGGTGAAAGTTAATTTGATTCTGCTGAAAAACAAAAACTTTGCACTCACGAGAAAAAATTCAATAAATCACAGAAACGTGATTTTGCGTTGATTCTTTTTGCTGTAGATCAATAGACAAATTTCCTAGGACGTCTTATTTTGTTAGGAGTTTTAAGATTCCAGAAGTATTTGAAAGTTACAGATTGCTACAGACTGTTCTGTTTTTGACATATTCTGTTTTTAGTGTGTTGTTTGCATATTTTGATGAATCTATGGCTAGTATCGGGGGGTATGAACCATAGAGAAGTTGGAATACAGTAGGTTTAACACCAATATAAATAAGGAATGAGTTCATTACAGTACCTTAAGTGGTGGTTTTTCTTTCTTGCACTAACGGGGCTTATGAGATTTCCTGTTGAGTTTTGTGTTGTGAAGTTTTCAAGTTTTAGGTAAAGATTTGATGGACTATGGAATAAGGAGTGGCGAGAGCCTAATCTTGGGGATGCCCATGGCACCCCAAGATATTCAAGGATAACCAAAAGCCTAAGCTTGGGGATGCCCCGGAAGGCATCCCCTCTTTCGTCTTCGTCTATCGGTAACTTTACTTGGAGCTATATTTTTATTTGCCACATGATATGTGTTTTGCTTGGAGAATCTTGTATGATATGAGTCTTTGATTTTTAGATTACCACAATCATCCTTGCTGTATACATTTTTTGGGAGAAACCCACATGATTTAGAATTTATTAGAATACTCTATGTGCTTCACTTATATCTTTTGAGCTAGATAGTTTTTGCTCTAGTGCTTCACTTATATCTTTTAGAGCATGGCGGTGGCTTAATTTTGTAGAAATTGTTGATCTCTCATGCCTCACTTATATTATTTTGAGAGTCTTTTAGAACATCATGGTATTTGCTATGGTTATAAAATTGGTCCTAGAATGATGAGCATCCAAGTTGGGTATAATAAAAACTATCATAGAAAGTGAATTGGATGCTATGATCAATTTGATGCTTGATAATTTTTTTGAGATATGAGGATGGTGATATTAGAGTCATGCTAGTGGGTTAATTATGAATTTAAGGAATACTTGTGTTGAAGTTTGTGATTCCCGTAGCATGCACGTATGGTGAACCGCTTTGTGATGAAGTTGGAGCACGATTATTTATTGATTGTCTTCCTTATGAGTGGCGGTCGGGGACGAGCGATGGTGTTTTCCTACCAATCTATCCCCCTAGGAGCATGCACGTAGTGCTTGGTTTTTGATGACTTGTAGATTTTTGCAATAAGTATATGAGTTCTTTATGACTAATGTTGAGTCCATGGATTATACACACTCTCTCCCTTCCACCATTGCTAGCCTCTCCTGTGCCGCGCAACTTTCGCCGGTACCATACACCCACCATATACCTTCCTCAAAACATCCACCATACCTACCCATTATGGCATTTCCATATCCATTCCGAGATATATTTCCATGCAACTTTCCACCATTCCGTTTATTGTGACACGCATCATCATTGTCATATTGCACTTGCATGATCATGTAGTTGGCATCGTATTTGTGGCAAGGCCACCCTCATGATTTCCATACATGTCACTCTTGGTTCATTGCATATCCCGGTACACTGCCGGAGGCACTCATATAGAGTCATATCTTGTTCTAAGTAGCGAGTTGTAATCTTGAGTTGTAAGGAAATAAAAGTGTGATGATCTTCATTATTAGAGCATTGTCCCAAGTGAGGAAAGGATGATGGAGACTATGATCCCCCAAAAGTCGGAATGAGAGTTCAGACTTTACAAAAAAAGAGAAATGCCAAAAAAAAAAGAGAAAGGCCAAATAAAAAATGAGAGAAAAAGAGAGAAGGGACAATGCTACTATCCTTTTACCACACTTGTGCTTCAAAGTAGCACCATGATCTTCATAATAGAGAGTCTCCTATGTTGACACTTTCATATACTAGTGGGAATTTTTCATTATAGAACTTGGCTTGTATATTCCAATGATGGGCTTCCTCAAAACGCCCTAGGTCTTCGTGAGCAAGCAAGTTGGATGAATGCCCGCGTAGTTTCTTTTGTTGAACTTTCATACATTTATAGCTCTAGTGCATCCGTTGCATGGAAATTCCTACTCACTCACATTGATATCTATTAGTGGGCATCTCCATAGCCCGTGATACGCCTAGTTGATGTGAGACTATCTTCCTCTTTTTTGTCTTCTCCACAACCACCATTCTATTCCACATATAGTGCTATGTCCATGGCTCATGCTCATGTATTGCATGAAAGTTGAAAAGTTTGAGAATACTAAAGTATGAAACAATTGCTTGGCTTGTAATCGGGGTTGTGCATGATTAAATACTTTGTGTGATGAAGATAGAGCATAGCCAGGCTATATGATTTTGTAGGGATAGCTTTCTTTAGCCATGATATTTTGAGAAGACATGATTACTTTGTTAGTATGCTTGAAGTATTATTGTTTATCATGTCAATATGAACTTTTTATTTTGAATCATTTGGATCTGAACATTCATGCCACAATAAAGAAAATTACATTGAGAATTATGCTAGGTAGCATTCCACATCAAAAATTCTGTTTTTATCATTTACCAACTCGAGGACGAGCAGGAATTAAGCTTGGGGATGCTTGATATGTCTCCAACGTATCTATAATTTTTTATTGTTCCATGCTATTATATTACATGTTTTGGATGTTTATGGGCTTTACTTTACACTTTTATATCATTTTTGGGACTAACCTACTAACCGGAGGCCCAACCCGAATTGCTGTTTTTTTGCCTATTTCAGTGTTTCGAAGAAAAGGAGTATCAAACGGAGTCCAAACGGGATGAAACCTTCAGGAGTGATCTTTTTGGAACAAATGCAAACCGGGAGACTTGGAGTGGACATCAAGCAACGAACAAGGTGGCCACGAGGGTGCCCGGCGTGCCCTAAGTGGGTGGGCACGCCCCCCACCCTCATGGGCCCCTCGAGCATCCACCGACCTACTTATTCCTCCTATATATATCTACGTACCTTGAAACCATCCAGGAGCACCATGAAAACCTAATTCCACCGCCGCAACCTTCTATATCCGCGAGTTCCCATCTTGGAGCCTTCGCTGGCGCTCCACTCGAGGGGGAATCGACCATGGAGGGCCTCTACATCATCTCCACACTACAAAAAAATGACACATCCGTCACATTTTGGGCCGAACGAATTTTTTTTCTGTCATACATATGACACTTCTATGACGATAATTGTGGCAAAACCCGATATCATCATAGATGTGGTGGGATCCTACTTCTATGACAAAAAAATCATGACAGAAAATGGGCTTTTCATCCTGGGCAGGCCAGAGACTGCATGACATTCTTTGGGCCGTCCATGACGGAAAAAACCGTGGTACAAGCGAGGGCGAGGAAAATTTTAGGGAGTTCCCGGTTACGGTGGGTGGTCGGGGGCCGAGCTATGCGTGTTTCTCTTGTACATGTACGTGCGTGTGTGTGAGGCGTTGGCTCTAACTGAACCCGAGCGAGGCGTTGGGCTCTAACTGAACCCGAGCGATCGATCGATGGCTGCTAACTGAACCCGATCGAGCGATTCCTTCGCTACTGCTGCTAACTGAAGCCGATCGATGCTGCCTCTCTGGATGAACAAT